>NW_025211893.1:14087-23478 GCF_004010195.1 Chiloscyllium plagiosum
GGAGGAAGAGAGCTTCTTCAATAACCTGAGATCTTCTTCCCGACCTCTCCGCCCCCACCCCAGTCTGACCTATCACCCTCACCTTGACCTCTTTCCACCTATCACATTTCTGACGCCCCTCCCCCAAGTCCCTCCTCCCTACCTTTTATCTTAGCCTGCTGGACAAACTTTCCCCATTCCTGAAGGGCTTATGCCCGAAACGTCGATTCGCCTGTTCCCTGGATGCTGCCTGACCTGCTGCGCTTTTCCAGCAACACATTTCCAGCTCTGATCTCCAGCATCTGCAGACCTCACTTTCTCCTCATGTATAAACTCAGTGATTTACTAGGCTATTTCAGAATATAAGGAACACACCCAAAAGTGAAATGCCAACCAGCCCAGAAAGAGTGGCAGATTTTCTTCCCATAGTTATTTTTAAGCAACATTAAATTATTTCCTAACTAACAAATTCCTAATTTTTCATTCATTCCTGGAATCTGGGTGTTACTGGCTAAGCCAGCATTTATTGCCTATCTCTAAATGTCCTGGTGAAAATGGGTATGTATAGCCACCAGTGCTGATTGAATTTAACTTTGTTATTTCCCATGGAGGGAATAAAGTGCTGGATCTCTCGGCTCTTGGCCTACAGCATAAGCAAGCCAGATCTTGCTGCATTTGGACATGGACTGCTTTGGTCAGAGGTGTCATGAATGAAACTGAACATCGTGCAGTGACAATATCACCTGCCCTTGTAGTGTAGGGAATGCCATGGGTGAAGCAGACAAAGTTGCCGGGCAACTCCTGCAGAGATATTAGGTTTTAAAATGACAATAACTCCCAAAGCCATCTTTTGTGCCAGGTATGAGTCCAACGAACAGAGTGTCTTTCTCCTGATTCCCACTGACTCCAGTTTTGCTAGGCATCCTGTATGCCACATTCTTTCAAGAGCAGCCTTGACACCAAGTGCAGTCATCCTTCCTTTTCCTCTGGAATTCAGTTCTTTTGTTCATTGAATGTTCACAAGGCTGTAACGAAGTCAGGAGCTGAGCATCCCTGGCAGAACACAAACTGAGCATCAGTGAGCAACTTATTGTGAAGCAAGTGCTGTTTGATGACACCTTCCATCACTTTAATGATAATTTAAAGTAGATTAATGGGCAGTAATTGGCAGTACTGGATCTGCCCTGCTTTTTGTGTAGGGACAGCCCTGGGTAATTTTCTACATCAGTGTTGTATCTGTCATGGAATAATTCAGCTGTACTGTGGAAATTCTGGAGCACAAGTTTTCAGTGTTATTGTCAGAACATTGTTAAGATTCCATAGCCCTATCCAATATCTTCAGCCATTTAATTTCATGTTAAATGAACTGAATTGTCTGAAGACTAGCATCTGTGATACTGGAGACTAATCACCCACTTGGCACTTCTAGCAGAAAGTTGTTGCAAATGTTGCTGCCTTATCTTTTGTGCTGATGGGCTGGGTTCCCCATCACTGTGGGGATATTCTAGAGCTTCCTATGCCTTCAATGGTTGATAACTGTCCACCACCATTTATGACAGGATATGGCAGGTCTAAACATTACATCTATCACATTCTGCTTAGGCTGTTGGGCAGGTAAGTAGCTCTATGCCATAGCTTCACCTGACTGACATCTCATTCTTAAACAAGCCTGGTGTTGCACCAGTTTGCACCAACTGGTCTGTCCCATTTCAGTCCTTTACTTGACACTGTTTAGTGCTCTGATACAGCTGGCCAATTTGTCACATCATTTTAGAGGGCAGTTAAGGTTCAACCACTGGGTCCCTGGATTGGAGCCATATGTAGAGCGACAGCAAGGTCAGTAGCTTTCCTTTCTTAAAAGATAAGTGAGCCAGATACGGGTTTTTGTTTTACAATAATCAATGGTTTCAAGGCTACCATTAGACTTTTAAAATTCAAATGCCACCATCTTCTACAGTGGGACTTGAACTCAGGTTCCCAGAATTTTACTTGTGCCTCTGGCAAAAATACCACAACGCCATCATCTCCCTGCTTATTGAAAGTGACTTTGTTTTTTAAAATGAAAGAATATTGGGCTTCTGATCATATTAGAAAAACATAAACCAGAAGATGAAAAGCAGCTTCAATCAGTCTCTGATTGAAACACACATCATTGTTCTCAAATCTGGATTTGAACTTTTCCATCTTATCTTAAACTACTACCTTTAGCATAAAATAAATGGGCTTCCGTGTTGTCAATGTCTTCAAAATCAAGACATTTCTTGAAATAGCAAGTAGCAGCAGCTCTTCCCTACAAAATCTACAGAGGAGAAGGAAAACAAAATCAGCTGATGCAATCCAGTTCCCAATGCCAAGCAATAATTCGAAAATGGCAGCCATGAATCCAGAATTAATGCACTGGATATGTCAAGCCAGCATTAACAAGAGTAAGTCAGAAAAGGTGTTCACTTCCTAATGAAATTGTATTCACAAAGGTGAATAAAGGAGAAAAAATACACAAACCAATATCATTTAGAGTAACTAAGTAATTGGTAGTTAAACAGATGTGTTAATTCTTAAGAGTTTTACTTTAGAAGTTAAATAATCCACAATGGACTAGGAAGCATTAAACACATGTATCTGATACAATGATGATTCATAGTGAAGGCAAAAAAGGAATAACAATTCAGTGTGATTGCTGCATATTGAATGGAAATTCAGGAGGAAATCAATAAAGCTGATAAAATAACAAGGCATATTTTAGTGGATTGAAGTACAATGTGAAACAAGTCTTGTGCACGATATTGACATTATTAGAATAACTGCAGTGTTGAAGATGAGACATCTAAAATGGCATCCACTAGTGCAATAGATGAGGCAGAAACAGCAAAGATTACATCAGAAGTCCAGATTCTCAGTTAAGGGTTTCCAAGCTGTTCGTTGTGAGCTGCATATAAGCATATGCTAACTGGTCACCCATAAAAAAAGCATCTGGGAGCTGCGGGGTAGGTGTGTTGCCTCAAGGATTCAGTCGATACAACCTACCATACAAAAAAAGTACTGTGTACTGAAAAGTGCCCTATTTCTGTGGCTCTGCAAGGCATCAATTTGTTCAGTTCTCCCTAAATGGAGAGATTAGAATAACCAAATCAATTTCATCAAACTATAGATGGACAGGGTTTTTAAAATCCTAAGAGAATTAAACTAAACTATGCCAAATAAAATGTAAATCCACCACAGCATTACATTAAAATAGCTGACACTGCATCTTTACTTTCAGATAAAAAGTGGATGGAAGTTGATACAGACATGCAGATAGAGTGGAAGAATCAAATACTCAACAGAATACAATGTTTTCCTGCAGGCTGGGAGGGTCAGGAAGCATTTTCTACGCAAGGCTGAATAGTGATTGCACTGGAATTAACTGTCTGGAATTTGGCCAATTTCCAAAGAATCAAGGAGATTTGTACAAAACTCTTCCCTGATTCTATTTTGGTCATTTAGTATGTTAAAAATTTCAGGTGGTGATCAGAAGATTCAGCAAGATGAACTTACAGATGCTTTTACAGATTCTTCTAATATGGTATAGGATAAAAACTCAGATTAGTGAAATCTGTAAAAAATAGTCAGAAAAGGTCAGTTTGTAAATACGACTGGTTGAAATAAAGCTGTAAAACAGAAATTAACACAGGACGATGATTTAAACTTTTTTCATATTTGTGCAAAATTGTTCTTAGATATTTCCTAGTTCAGGGTTGTTGCAATAACAACGTCTAATTCTGATGTCCAAATGACATCACTGTAATTAGTACTTTTTTGGATCATGATCTGAATAAACCAAAATTATGAAAACATTCCTTGAATTTACCAACTACACAACAATGAGTCTGAATAACTCAAGTTCAAAATATGAAAATTATTTTCACATTCTGGCATCCAAACTGGCCTTGCAATATTAGCACTTCTTGTAAACTTTCAACAACATATACTTCTTTTTGAAGTGGCATTATATACAACATGTATACACATTAACAACTATTTGGAAATAAGGATCTAATCTAATCGATGAGGTAAAGATATGAATAAATCAGTCAAACCACCTGAGCAGTTTAACATTACCCAACTGGAGCTTTTGTTTTAAATGTACCAAGTAATGACCCTGCACAGTATTTGCAATTTGCTCTGCAAGTTACTGTGCCCTAGACACCACACCTAGACCTAACATCTGAAGAATAGATTAGTCAGCATTTTGCTACACCAGCTCTGCAAAGCAAGTGAGCACAACAAAACCTCAGCAAACTGAAATAACTGGAATTATGAACTTAAGCAGATATTACAGTGAAGTGAACATGAAGCCTGTCAAAACTAAGCTGTTCATAGTAAATCAATAAAAGTAGACAAACGGAGTACTGCAACAAGCACTACAGGACAAGGAACACATACAGAAGTTTAGGTCTTGACAAAATGGGATGAAGTGCGACAAACTGTGACCACTCAAACTTGCAGCGATTATGCTTATTCTTAACATAAATATCGTCCAGCACTTTGGTAGCTAAAACCAACAAAATCCTACTTATTTTCAAGTAGAAACCATTTCAATACATGATTATTTAGCAGAGCTCTTAAGAAGCTTTATACTGTTTTACTCAGGGCCCAGCTATAGATTAATCACATTGCTTGCCTCATGGACTAGCTCAGTCTGCACTTCAGCACAGATCAGTCCAAATTTATAGTGTAAACTAAAAAAAAACTGGTTCAAGAAAACACCATCTCCACATAGAAGAGATGAATTAGCAATATGGTTAGAATAATGGAAAGACTTCAACTAGAGAAGTTGGGATGGCATTCCTTCGAATGGGGAGTATAAAGAAACTCTACAAGGGTGTTTTGAAGAGTGGGAGGAAGAACAGTTTTCACAGACAGAAAAGCAAGTAATCAGAGCACACAGATTTAAGATAATCAGCAAAAGAACCAGAGGGGAAATGAGAATTTTTGCTGACCACACTGGAACACACTGCCACAAGGTCTGAAACAGATTCAGAATAATTTTTCACAATGCAAATGGATAAACATTTGCAGAACTACAGGGGCAAGTTGGGGAACAGGAAAATTGGATAACTCTTTCAAGAACCAGCACAGGCACAGCAGCCAGCTTTGTGCTGCAAGGTCCTACAAAATAACCCCACATTAATCAAAAATAGAAAGTTGTTGCAGATGTACAGTGTAGCCACCAGTATTTAAGAAATGAATAATTTCAGATCTAACATTAGCCTTTTGTTTTTACCACACATTTCCACCAATGTGTCTCATATTGTCACAAGGTTACATGACTGGGTAACATCCTGTCATCTACAGAGCAGAAGAAAGGGCAGAAAACCATGACTCTTTTTTTTTGGATCTTTGTCTCAGCTCATCAGCTTCACCTCCAAGCCAAAAGATTCTGAATTCAAGACCTACTCCAGTCAAGACCTAGTGTCCAAAATCGAGGCTGAAACTTCAGTATTGTACCAAGGCTGCACTGTCAGAGGGGCCCCTTTTCAACTGAGAAGAGAAGCCATCTGTCAGGTAGTCATGGGGCGTTTCAGGGCTCTGTTATCCTATAAACAAAATCAAGAATTCCTGATGAAGGATGCTGCCTGACCTGCTGTGCTTTGCCAGTACCACTCTAATCCAAAATCAAGAATTGTCCATTGAAAGCAAAATACTGCAGACGCTGGGAGAAAATACGATTTGGTGGAAACTCAGAACACCTGACAGCATCTAGAGAAAGAAACTGGGCTAACGTCTCTGCCAGACCTGCTGAGTTTCCCCAGCACTTCCTGCTTTGATTTTGTCACTCATTGCCCACACTTGTTCGCAGGTATTTTTGGGGGGGTCTGGGTGCAAACCGGCTGCAGCGTGTCGAAAATTTGCAACACCTCAGGAAAGAGAAAGAACTTTGTAGGCATCACAGAGCTTTGGAGTGGCGTGCTCGCGCTTTGTCAATGCAGGCTCCAGTCACTGTGCAGCATGTACTGGGCTGCAGCTTGGCCTAACAAAACAAAAAGAGATCAAACGTCTGGAGGGGGGGGGGAGATGATTAATAGAGGGTGGCGGGGATTGAATTAAAGATTCTTAATGCTGAACCCAGCACTGGGGTAAGCTGCAGGGGTCAGAACCTGGGGGTCTCCAGCCAGGGTCAACCCCGGGTCAGCAGCACTGCAGGCCTCAGGCCTCGGCGCTCAGTTAAAACAAACCCCTCCCCTCTCTCTCTCTCTCTCTCTGCTCCATCTCCCACCCCGGGCCACTCACCCCTCGTCCTCCTCATTCTTGCTGGCGTTGATCTTTGAGCCTTCCACTTCCTTCACCGGGGCAGGCAGTGGTGGAGGAGCCGTGCTCGCCGCCTGCTGCTGATCCCGGCTCCCGTCCCCCAGGCGACCCGAGGCCTGGCCGCCGGCCTCGCCGCCGCCGCCGCCGCCTCCTCCGGCCGCCCCACTTTTCACCTCGGCGCCTCCGCCACCGAACGAAGCCTCGCTCGCCCCCTGGCCGCTGAAGCTGTAGAAGGCGCCGTCGAAGCCATCGGCGGCCGCCCCGGAGCCGCCGTTTTCCGCGAATTGACCCGCGTCCGCCATCTTGAGAAACCTCGGAGAACAAACCGCGGGGAGGGGGCGGGGCCAAGACCATGGGGCGGGGCCAATGCCACGGGGCGGGGGGGGGGGGGGGGTTGACGGTCGCTGGGAGGGAGGGCGTGGCTCTGGGCGGGTGGTGATCGAGTGGGCGTGTCTGTGGGCGGGACTGCTGAGTGGGCGTGGTGAGGACAGGGGGCGGAGCAATGCTGGGAAATCGCTGCAGATGCTCAGCGGGTCCGGCAGCATCTGTGGAGAGGGAATTTGCCATTTTGGTGAGGCCAAGATTGAACCATGATTTGGAGATACCGGTGTTGGACTCAGGTGTACAACGTTAAAAATCACACAACACCAGGTTAAACCTGTTGGACTATAATCTGGTGTTGTGTGATTTTTAACTTTAGGATTGAACCAGGTTGTGTTTCACGCAACTATGGTTCACACTTAAAATGAAGTTAAAAGTCACTTAACACCAGGTTATAATCCAACAACAGGTTTATTTGGAAGTACAAGCTTTCGGAGCGTTGCTCCTTCGTCAGGTAGCTAGTCCGAAAAGTTGATTCTCCTGCTCCTCAGATGCTGCCTGACCTGTTGTGCTTTCCCAGCACCGCACTCTCCATTCTGATCTCCAGCATCTGCATTCCTCACTTTCTCCTAACTTGTGACCTGCTACCTGTCGAAGGAGCAGCGCTAGGAAAGCTTGTACTTCCACATCAACCTGTCGGATTATGACCTGGTGTTGTGTGATTTTTAACTTTGTCCACCCCAATCCAACACCGGCACATCCGCATCATCAGTTGAATCAAAACTGTCATCACATAGAGACAAAAAAAAAAGTGCAGTTGCTGGAATCCACAGGAGGCTGGAAGAACACAGCTAGCCAGGCAGCATCTTCCCAAAACATTGGTCTGTCCACCTCCTGATGCTGAGTCAAGGTTAGAGTCTTGCTGGAAATGCACAGCAGGTTAGGCAGCATCTGAGGAGCAGGAAAATCAACATTTTGGGCAGGAGCCCTTCACCTGGAATCATCAGCATCTAATCTCCAGCATCACTTTCACCTCCTGATGCTGCTTGGCTTGCTGTGTTCTTCTCGCCTCCTGAGCATTTCAGCATCTGCAATCCTCATTATCTACCGCTATTACACACTATTTTTAGCCACTAACAGTCTCCATTAACAGCTATTCACCCTCCTAGCCAGATTATTATCTACTCCTTTATCTATCCAACTGTTCTTCTCTCTCTTTGGGATGTATCCCGATCTATTGTGGACTCGTTGGGCAGTTAGGCCTGTTTCCATGCTGTAGGGAATCTCATGAAACCTATCATTTACTCCTTACCCCCTCACCCCATCCTATCTTCTGCATATAAACCAGCAACTTCTGTTTTTGTTTCTGATTTACAGCATTCATGATTCTTTCAGTTTTTAAACCGACATTTTCCTAGCTACCATCAGTTCTGAGAAAGTATCACTGGACCTAAAACACTAACTCTGATTTTTCTTCACAGAAGCTACTAGAACTGTTGAGGCTTTCCATAAACTTCTGGCCACATAAATGATCAGCTACCTCTTCTCAAATCAGAGTTTGGAGTTCCTGCTTTTAATTTGATTTATTATAGTCAGGTGTATCTAAGTCCAGTGAAAAGATTAGATTACTTACAGTGTGGAAACAGGCCTTTCGGCCCAACAAGTCCACACCGACCCGCCGAAGCGCAACCCACCCATTCCCCTACATTTACCCCTTTACCTAACACTACGGGCAATTTAGCATGGCCACTTCACCTAACCTGCACATCTTTGGACTGTGGGAGGAAACCGGAGCACCCGGAGGAAACCCTTGCAGACACGGGGAGAATGTGCAAACTCCACACAGTCAGTCGCCTGATTCGGGAATTGAACCCGGGTCTCTGGCGCTGTGAGGCAGTAGTCCTAGCCACCGTGCTGCCCACAAACAAAAGCTTTGTTTTGCGAGCAGTACAGGTAGATCATAGCAAACCAGGACATACAGGTACTTAGATAAAGCAAAACATACAGGTTACAACTGTACAGGAGGTGTGCAAAACAAGATTAATGTTATTTGAAATTAGAGAGCCCATTCTCGACTCAGTTAATTCAGCACTCCAATAACAGCAGAGAAAAAGCTGTTCTTGAAACTGTTGGTACTTGTGTTCAAGCTTCTGCATCTTCTGCCAAATGGAAGAGGTTACAAGAGAGCATTACGTGGTGGGAGGGGGTCTTTGATGACGTTGGCACCTTACTGCAGCAACGAGACATCCAGATGGAGTCCATGGATGGAAGGCTGCTGTCTAAAACTCAAACTGTAGAGATTAAACAAGGTAAAAGATGGCAGACAAATAGGACCAGTTCAAGTATGGGCAAATTTGGATGATGGCTCTGTTTCTGTACCATATGACTTGCTGAGTTCCTCCAGCAACTTCTTTATTTATATCTGATTTCCAGCATCTGTAGTCTTTTGGTTTATGGGGAGGTAATGTAGTGGAAAGGCTGGTGTATGGGGTGGGGGTAGTGGTGATGATGAAGTATACGCTGGGATCAGGGGTGATGGAGGTGCCATGGATGAACGTGTGTGGCCACGGAAAGGTCATGGCAGGGGAGGGGCAGGGACACAGTGAAAGGGCGGGCAAGAAGGGCTGAGGGGCAGGGTATTTATGAAGGGCACTGGGCAATAAGAATGGGGTGGGGAAAGGGATGGTAAGGGATAGGGCCAAGGAGTAAGTGGGTTGGGTCGGTAGTGGGGGGCGCGGGTAAGTAGGAAGGCACAGGGGAGAGATGGTGCAAGAGTATAAGTGGGTGTGAGCATTGAAAGGGG
>NW_025211893.1:23575-25000 GCF_004010195.1 Chiloscyllium plagiosum
TATGGAGGGGTGGGGTCAGATGGCAGGAGGGCGGGGTCTTGAGAGGGGAGGAGCCAGAGGTGAAATGGGTGGGGTCTAGGGATGGGTGGTGCCATGGTGGAAGTGTCTAGGGAGGGATGGGCCCATGAGGTGTTAAGTGAAAGGGAGTAGACAGGCAGGAAGCTGGAAGAAGGGTTACACTTTTGATGCTGCCTGGCTTGCTATGTTCTCCCAGCCTCCTGCCTGTCGACTTTGGACTCCAGCATCTGCAGTCTCTTTGTCTCCAACGGGAAAAGGGGTGGGCCACCTTGCAAGGGGCGTGGCATACGCGAAGTGGGCGGGGTCCTGGTGCCGCCGGCTTGACCCGTCCGATTGACAGCCGGTTGCAGCCAACCAGCCTGCACCTTCTCCACCAATCCCGGCCACATTGGAAGGGGCGGACCGAGAGGGAAGACCAATCGTCGATGGGGGGAAGGCTTATGATTGACACCACTCTGAGCCAATCAATGTCGCACGGATGAAACAATGGGAGCGTAGAAGCCAATCAGTTCGCGTACCTGGAGACGACGGTCCAATCCCCTGGAAGCAAGGGGTGGGGCCTCGACAGCAGTATTGTTTGCTACATTCCATTGATGTTTGCCACGTCCCCATTAGGATCAATGAATGATTCAGAACAGGAAAGGAACCACCACAACCATTGGCAAGGCAACCTTATTAGGCTTTCTATAAAACTGTGGGTGGAGTATAAGTTCCTGTGGGATTGTTGCTGAATAAATCTGAAATCAGATCTGTTAAATGTCTTCATGCCCTTGCCATCTCCACTTAGAGCTTCCACTTCTTTTCAAAGGTCACCTCAGCTATCAGCACAATCCTATTTATTTGTTCTCTTTCTATAAAGACGATTGCAGATCGCTTCACAAGGAGATACCTTCCTTATTTCACGCCTCCCCTTCCTTTTATAAATACTCAATTCCATTTTAAAATCATTGGATTTTGTTTCAGTGGTGTATTTCCTACTGTGCAATGTCAGTGTTCTCCACATTTTGCTTCAGATGTCTAATGTTTGCTGTTTTCAGATTCCACCTGAAAGTTCAGTAACCAAAGGACACAGCTTTCACATTGAAAGAGATTCTAAATGAGTCCAAAGAATTGTCAGAGGCACAGTGGTTGAATGACTTACTTCTGTGCTGTAATTTTCTATCTATTATAACTCATCTAGGCATATCAGATAACATGTATAACTCCAGTAACTCATTGGCTCATTAACTACTACTATCAAGAGGTAGAAAAGACAATTGTGTTTCCATGAAGGGACTGTGCCATGGAACAACTGTTTCTTCATCCAGAGGCTGCGTTATTAGCATTGTTGTATAAGGAAATAAATTTGAACATGAGCCTTCTCGCTTAGAGGGAGAGGCACTACCATTGCACCCCTGAGTACACATT
>NW_025211894.1:0-940 GCF_004010195.1 Chiloscyllium plagiosum
AGGGTCAGTGTGTTACACACAGGGTCAGGGTGTCACAGGGTCAGTGTGTTACACACAGGGTCAGGGTGACACAAGGTTAGGGTTATACAGTGACAGGGTGACACAGGGTCAGTGTTACACACAGGATCTGTGTTACACACAGGGTCAAGGTGATACAGGGTCAGTGTGTTACACACAGGGTCAGGGTGACACAGGGTCAGTGTTACACACAGTGTCAGGGTGACACAGGGTCAGTGTTTCACAGGGTCAGTGTTACACACAGGGTCAGGGTGATACAGGGTCAGTGTTACAGAGTGTCAGAGTGATACAGGGTCAGGGTGATACAGGGTCGGTGTATTACACAGTGTCAGGGTGACACAGGGTCAGTGTTACACACAAGGTCAGGGTGACACAATGATAGGACGATACAGGGTCAGGGTGAAACAGGGTCAGTGTTACACACAGGGTCAGGGTGACACAAGGTTAGGATGATACAGGGTCAGGGTGATACAGGGTCAGTGTGTTACACAGTGTCAGGGTGACACTGGGTCAGTGTTACACACAGGGTCTGGGTGACACAAGGTTAGGATCATACAGGCTCAGGATGATGCAGGGCCAGTGTTACACACAGGGTCAGGGTGATACAGGGTTAGTGTGTTACACACAGGTTCAGTGTGTTACACACAGTGTCAGGGCGACACAGGGTCAGTGTGTTACACCCAGGGACAATGTGACGCAGGGCCTGTGTTACACACAGGGTCAGTGTGATACAGGGTCAGTGTGCTACACACACGGTTAGTATGTTACACACAGGGTCAGGGTGATACAGGGTCAGTGTGATACAGGGTCAGTGAGTGTTACACACAGGGTCAGTGTGATACAGGGTCAGTGTGCTACACACACGGTTAGTATGTTACACACAGGGTCAGGGTGATACAGGGTCAGTGTGATACAGGGTCAG
>NW_025211894.1:23856-25000 GCF_004010195.1 Chiloscyllium plagiosum
ATTCCTGGAATGGTAGGTCTAACATATGAGGAACGGTTGAGGATCCTGGGATTGTATTCATTGGAGTTTAGAAGATTAAGAGGAGATCTAATAAAAACTTACCCATCCATGTCGACAAGGTTTGGAGAGGGTGGACGCTAGGAAATTTTTTCTGTTAGGCGAGGAGACTAGGACCCGTGGACACAGCCTTAGAATTAGAGGGGTTAAATTCAGAACGGAAATGCGGAGACATTTCTTCAGCCAGAGAGTGGTGGGTCTGTGGAATTCATTGCCACAGAGTGCAGTGGAGGCTGGGACGCTAAATGTCTTCAAGGCAGAAATTGATAAATTCTTGATGTCACAAGGAATTAAGGGCTACGGGGAGAATGCGGGTAAGTGGAGTTGAAATGCCCATCAGCCATGATTGAATGGCGGAATGGACTCGATGGGCTGAATGGCCTTACTTCCGCTCCTATGCCTTATGGTCTTATGGATTTTGTGAAAGTAGGTCGTGCCTCACAAGCCTTTGAGTTCTTTGAGAAGGTGATCAAACAGTTGGATGAGGGTAAAGCAGTTGATGTGGGGTATATGGATTTCAATAAGGCGTTTGATAAGCTTCCCCACGGTAGGCTATTGGGTGGCACGGTGGCTCAATGGTTAGCACTGCTACCTCGCAGCACCAGGGTCCCAGGTTCGATTCCAGCCTCAGGTGACTGTCTGTGTGGAGTTTGCACATTCTCCCCGTGTCTGCATGGGTTTCCACCAGGTGCTCCAGTTTCCTCCCATAATCCAAAGACATTCAGGTCAAGTGAATTGGCCATGCTAAATTGCCCATAGTGTTAGGTGCATTAGTCAGAGGGAAACGGGTCTGGGTGGGTTACTCTTCGGAGGGTCGGTGTGGACTTGTTGAGCCGAAGAGCCTGTTTCCACACTGTAGGGAATCTAATCTATTCTAAATTACAGAGGCATGGGATTGAGGGTGACTTAACGGTTTGAATCAGAAATTGGCCAGCTGAAAGAAGACAGAGGGTAGCGGTTGGTGGGAAATATTCATTCTGGAGTTCAGTTACTAGTGGGGTACCACAAGGATCTGTTTTGAGTCCACTGATGTTTGTCATTTTTATAAATGATGTGGATGAGGGCATAGAAGGATGGTTTAGTAAAT
>NW_025211895.1:0-1291 GCF_004010195.1 Chiloscyllium plagiosum
GACAGTTGCCCAAGGCTGGGATTGAACCCAGGCCCCTGGCATTGTAAGGCAGCAATGCTAATGACTGAGCTACTGTGCCACTCTTCAAAATAACACATGTTGGGATGAGGGTCATAGCCACTAAAAACCAATCACAGACCTAGGGGACATGGTGTGTTAGAAGGAGCATCAACTGAGGCCAAATGGATTGAAGTAAGTATTAAAAAGACCCTCAAACAGCACAAGGTCAAAGAGCAAACATATCAAAACATTTCTCAGAGATGCAGACACAATAAAAACATGTCAGGTGGGGCTCCCCAAGTGGGATGCAGAGCTGAAATTCTGGGATTCTATCTCTGACAAAGAGATGCCCGCTGTGGAGTTCTGACTGAGTTAGTGCTTGTCCTTGAACAGTCCCCCTGCTTCCTTACCCTAATCCAGATAGGAAGTGACATAAGCTTGTTGCACTTAGCTACTGGATATGGGATCTATCCAAACTGACCTCCACGGTTTCTTCTGAGAGAAGATCTGGGGACATCAGCACAGAGCACTAAGGACTGGAGAGAGAATGGTGGCGAGCAGCTTTTGTGTTTATAATTGTAAGGACAATAATGCAGAGGTCCAGAGACAAAGGGCCTGAGAATAATAACTATTACTTGATTTTAAGAGGAGTCTATGGTTTAACTTAAAGGAGTAAGTCAAGGCAGGAGAGCTCAAAGCTGTGGAGAGCTTCCCCGTTCTATGTGGCAAACTGGGTATATTCCCAGTTCCTGGGAGCAGCATGGACAAGGAGTGGTCTCCAGCTGCAGCTCCTGGAAGCCTGGGTTTTGGAGCTGGAGCGGCTGCTGGAGACACTGTAGATCACCCTCTAATCTGAGAGCATTGTGGATAGCATGGGTGGAGAGATGGCCACTGCACAGACAGAATGGGAATGGATGGCCACTATAGTCAGAGAGGATTCAATTGCAAGGGGGACTGGTAGACATTTCTCCTCCCCCATAATCAACAATGCCCTTAATTGCGTCTCCTCCATTTCCTGAACCTCTGCCCTCAAACCCCAAAGCCCCCAACTCCAACAAGGATAGAATTCCCCTGATCCCATATTTCATCCCACCAATCTTGAAATCCAGCACATCATCCTCTGCCCTTTTCACCACCTACAGTCAGGCCCCACCACCAAAAATATACTTCCCTCCCCATCCCATCCCTATCTGCATTCTGTAGGGACCGTTCTCTCTGTGACTCCCTCGTTAGGTCCACACTCCCCAACAACGCTCCCTCTCCACACCTGGCACCTTCCCTTGCTGCCGTA
>NW_025211895.1:3492-5113 GCF_004010195.1 Chiloscyllium plagiosum
AGCCTACTAATGGTTCATTCTGCTTTCACATCCGAGTTGTTAATGCACATAATAACCAGCAATGGTTCCTGCACAGATCCCTGTGGTACACCCAATGGTGAAGGAATTTCAAACACGAAGCAGTCTGTCCACCAATTGTGGATCCAATTTACCAACTTGCCTTGGAACCCATTGGCTCTTTACATTTGGACCAGCCTGCCAAGTGTGAACTTGTCAAAGGCCTTATTCAATTCCATGTAACATCTGCACTGCCCTCATCAATATTTTTGGACACCATTTCAAAATCTCCACTGAATTTCTCAGACAGTATCTTCCTCTCCCAAATACATGAGGATTGAGCCGAGATGATCCTTACCTTTGTAAGTGTTGATTCATCCTCAGAATTGTTCCCAATAATATCCCTCCGCCTGCTGTCAGACTACCTGCTCTGTAATTACCTGTCCTATCCCTGCTGCCCTTCTTAAACAAAGGAACTACATTAGCGATCCTCCAGTCATTCGGCACTTCCCATGTGGCCAGAAAACTATTAAATATATCCACCAGGGCCCCAGCAACCTCCTCCCTTACCTCCCATAACAGCTTGGGATACAGTTTATTGGGCACTGGGGATTTCTCCAGCTTTATGCCTATGAAAACATTTAATACCTCATCCGTATTGATCTTAACATGTTCTCGAACCTCACCATCCTAACTAAAATCCCTGGCTCCTGTGTGAATACAGATGAGAAATTTTCATTGAAGACCTCACCTACTTCCTCTGGCTTCATGCACAGATAGTCTCATTGGTTTCTAACAGGCCTCACTGTTTCCTCAGTAATCCTCTTAATCTAAACATACTGATAAAATACCTTGTGACTTTTCCTTAATAGTATCTGACAAGAATATTTTATGGTCATTGTGTGTACCTCATTTCTAAGGATATCCTTGTAGTCCCTGTACTTTTGAATGGCTTCACCTGGTTTTATTGCACTGTGTTTTCTTTATCAATCTCACGATATCGCTTGATCAGTATTTACTGGATTTGCTGCCTTTACTATTCTCTCATCAGGAACACACTGGCCTTGAATTCTCACTGTATCACTTTAACATACTCCCACTTTACAAATATGGACAAACTGCAGATAGTCTTCCCAGTATATGTTTGCCAGATCCTCTGTAATGAAAGTGATACTGATAGGAGACTCAGTTGTGAGGGAGACAGACAGGAGACTGTGTGGCTGCAGAAGTGACCCCAGGTGGTGAACCAGGGTCAAGGATGTCTCTGAGCAGTTGCTGAACATTCTGAAGGGGAGGGTGAATAGCCAGAGGTCATTGTGCACATCGGCCCACATGACAGAGGTAGACAATGGGATGGGGTCCTGTGAAATGAGTATCAGGAGTTAGGTAAGAAGTTAAAAAGCAGGAACTCAAGGGAAGCGATCTCCAGATTGCTCCCAGTGCCACCTGCCCCCATAAGGATAGAAATAGAAAGATAGGCCGGAAAAATGTGTGGCTGAGGAGCTGAGGGGTGGGGCGGGGGGCGGGGGTAATATTTGAATCATTGAGATCTCTTTTGAGGTAGAGGTGACCTATACAAGATGATGGGTTTGACTTGAACCAGAGGGACGCCAGTATCCTGGCG
>NW_025211895.1:5535-14243 GCF_004010195.1 Chiloscyllium plagiosum
TCCAAGAAATTTTCTTAAATCAAGATGTAACTCGAATAAGGCCTAACTCTACTCAGGCGGGTGCAACACTGGACCTCCCCTCAGACGACGTGGTCAGGCAAGTGGCTGAATAGTCTGTCAGAGAGCACTTTGGGTCCAGTGACCACAACTGTCCTGGTTTTAACATAGTTATGGAAAAAAATCAAACACGACCACAGATTAAGGTGTGAAACTGGAGCAGGGCCAATTTTGGGGCTATTTGGTAGAATCGAGGCGAGGTTGATTGGGTGAATTAAAAAATCGCACATCAGCAGGTTTAAGTCCAACAGGTTTATTTCGAAGCACCAGCTTTCGAAGCTCAGGTGATCATCCTAAAAGGTGAAAGTCTGAAACTAAACGTGTTTGGTATTACATTCCATGACACTGCAATCCTGTTGCTATAAATTCTGAGCCTTATGATTGTCCTCCACAACCACCTGATGAAAACGCAGCGCTCTGAAACCTCGTGCCTCCGAATAAACCTGCTGGACTGGAAGCTGGTGTTGTGTAATTTTTAACATTGTCCAGCCCAGTCCAACAACGTCTCCTCCAAATTGTGATTACAATCGATTGGGTGAGTCTGTTTGAAGGAAAAGGAATGACTGACAAATGGGAGGCTTTTCAAAGTGTAATCTCAAGAATCCAGGGCCAGTGTGTTCGAGTGAAGGGAGAATCTGGCAGGTTCAGAGATCCCTGGCTGATGAGAGATCTTGAGGCTCTGTTCAGGAAAAAGAAAGCAGCATACATTTACTTTAAGGTATTTGTATCTTTTTCCAGACCAAAAGATACAATCAATCTGTGGAGACCGTACAATCCTCTCAGGTCCGTGCAGCACTCCTGATCTGTAGAACTCACTCCAGTGCCTGTGACTATCTGATCCACTTTTGAAAAGACTCACTATGACCTCATATGTGTAACATCCTCCCATGGCTATCTCCCACCCTGTCAATGCAAGCTGTTCCAGTCTCTCCATTTGTCCACTCATCTCCATAACCTTCTCCAGCTCTTACACCCCTATCTGTGGAAATGTCACCCTCTCCGACAACCCTTCCCACTTTGACCAAACTGGAGGAGGTTACAAATGCTCTCTTATCTTTGAAACTGGCTCCAACCAAAATTACTGTCCTTTTCTCCTGGTAAAAATGTCCGACTCCACATCCTCTATATCTAAATAACCTGCAGAACTTTATTCTTTCTTTAACCATAACCATCTTCAGTCGCGACTGCCCTCCACATACTGTTCTTCTAATCTATAAAACCGCCTTGATTTCCATAATCTGCTCCATTCACCAAAACCACTGCTGTCTGTGTGAAACACCCCATCCTACCAACATCCTTCTGCCTGTAAACTGCTCATCCCTTCCAATCTCCCCATCTCCATGAACACCTGTACGCCCTACAGCTATCCACATTTACATAACACCTTGTGGTTCTATGGTCCTCGTTCCTGGTGAAAACACCTCCAGTCCTCACACCCCTCCCAGTCTGGGTCGTCTGTTCCAGATCGGACCATTGCTATCAGTGTTACCCTCGACAATCCGAGCACACCTTCCTATTTGCGTCTCTTCATTCAGATCACATCCTTCCCAGCTTGCTGAAACCTCTTTGTGCCATTGTAACCCTCTGTATTTAGAACGTAGTACAATACAGCACAGTGCAAGGCCCTTCGGCCCTCAATGTTGTGCTGATCCTACAGACCCTACATTGTACTATCAACCATTTGCCTATCTAAGAGTTGTTTAAATGTCCCTACTACCACTGCTGGCAGTGCAATGTACGCACCTGCTATACTATATGTGAAAACCCACCCCTAACATCTCCTATAAACCTTCCTCTGATCACCATCAATTTATGTCCCCTCGTTATTTCCATTTTTGCAATGGGAAAAGTATGTGGTTATCCTCTCTATCTAAGCCTCAAATCATCTCATTCACTTCCAATAATTCATCTCTCGTCCCTTTTCATTCCAAAAATAAAACCCTAATTCCCTCAACCTTTCTCCGTAAGATCTCCCCTCCAGTCCAGGCAGCATCCTGATAAATCTCCTCTACACCCTCGCTATAGCTTTTACATCTTTCTGATGATGAGGCAACCAGAACACAATATACCAAGTGTTGTCTAACCAGGTCTTGATAGAGCTGCAGCATAACCTCATGACTCTTAAACTCAATCCTCCTGCTAATGAAAGCCAACACATCATACGCCTTCTGAAAAAGCTAACAACTTGAGTAGCAGTTTTGACCGATCAATGGAGGTGGACACCAAGATTCTTCTGTTTCTCCACACTGTCAAGAATACCGCCTTTCTCCCTGTAAAGGTTGCCCTTGGAATTCTTCAATCTTAAACCCTCCCTATCTTTTGAACTTCCTTCAATCCTGACAACACTCATACATTGCGAAACCTCTTAAAGTCCCGACAATCCTCCTTACCTCTGTAACCTCCTTTATCTTCCCTCAAAATTACTGAACCCTCTATTTGCCACAGCAATACTCCTGATGTCTGCATAACTCTCCAGAATGGCTGTGCATGCTTCAGGTTCCCAGGACGGGAGATGTGAGATCCGATGTGAATCTATTTGCCCATTCCGTCAGTGTGCCTGATAATGACCTGGTGCTTTTGGTAACTTCCAGATATATGTTACTGACCAGAGCTCACCTCATCGAAGCCTTTCTTTGGAAAGTTCTCTTTTTGTCATTATTTTCGAGCGGACGTTTCAGGAGAAGCAGGAATCGGGGAGTTTCCATTTTGAGGGAATGAAACCTTTATCACTGGAAATTGGGAAGACTTCCAAAATGAGAAGGCAGTTCGGAGGCAGGAGACATATTCCTATGAGGGTGAAAGGCAAGGCCAGTAGGTGTACGGAATGCTGGATGAGGAGAGAAATTGAGGTTTAAGTTAAGAGAGAAGTAAACCTATCTCAGGAGAGAGTGTGAATCCTTAGGAGAGTATAAAGGCAGTAGGAGTATACTAAAGCGGGAGATCAGGAGGGCGAAAGGGGGACATGAGATAGCTTTGGCAAATAGGGTTAAGGAGAATCAAAAGGGTTTTTATAAAAATATAAAGGACAAATGGTAACTAGGGAGAGAATAGGGCCCCTTGAAGATCATCAAGGCAGCCTGCATCTGGAGCTGCAGGAGATGGGGAGATATTAAACAAGTATCTTACATCAGTATTTACTGTGGGGAGGACATGGAAAGTACAGAACGTAGGGAAATAGATGGTGTCAACTTGCAAAATGTCCATATTACAGAGGAGGAGATCCTGGATGTTTTGAAATGCATAAAGGTGGATAAATCCCCAGGACCTTATCAGGTCATAGAGTTATACAGATGTACAATATGAAAAAACACCCTTGGGTCCAACCCATCCATGCTGACCAGTTATCCCAACCCAATCTAGTGCCACCTGCCGGCACCGGGCTCATATACCCCCAAACCAGGTTCCCCAGGTTCATAGCTCCTTGAAAATTGAGTCGCAGGTAGATAGGATAGTGAAGAAGGTTTTTGGTATGCTTTTCTTTATTGGTCAGAGTACCGAGTACAGGAGTTAGGATCGACGTTTCGGGCATAAGCCCTTCTTCAGGAATCTCCTGTTCCCTCGATGCTACCTGACCTGCTGCGCTTTTCCAGCAACACATTTTCAGCTCTGATCTCCAGCATCTGCAGTCCTCACTTTCTCCTACTCTACATGAGTCATCCTCACTGCATCAGTCTAATTTTCTATTCTGTCTATTTCTCTCTCATGCGGGTAATCAGGATGTTGCTAAATCCTGTCTCATCCATCATCACATTGAAGATGCTTGGTCAGCCAGAGAGAGATGGAGAGCGAGGTCTGGAACCTTCAGTAAATCCTGCAGCCGGTAAGATCACTTGCAGTAAACAGCACATGGAGGAGTTTGTGGCCTTTTGTATTCAGACCCGGAAGACAGGGCATAGATACAGAGCTGGGCAATGAACAGCAACATTCTAGGCTTCATTCCCACCATCTTGTAACGGTCTTGCTTTCACCTTTGCTGTACTGGTCCTCACTGAGACAGCACAGAAGTCCCAAGCATCAATCCTGGCCCTAGTAGTGATCTCTATAATATCCTCCAGTCCCGATAATCCTTCCTCTGTTTGGAAGCTTCTCTTATCCACACAATGCCCTCTGTTTCTGTCAGGTTCTCCAATCCCTAGCACCCTAATCCCGAAACTTCTCCAGTGGATACTAAATTCCTTCATCCCTGTAAACCCCACAGTCTTGTCTGTCCCTGTGAGCCCCTCCTAACAACACCACTCTCTATGTCAATGCATTTGCCTTAAACCTCTCCATCCGTCCCTATCTAGGTAAACGTCTCCAGCTCCTACAACCCTTCCTTTTGTGAAAAAATCAGAACTTCCTTATCGTTCTCCAAACCTTCAGTCTTAATCTATTTAAACTTCACCCTGTCCCCACCAACCCACCTGACCACAGGAACCTCTTCCAATTTGTGCAACCCTCCCCATCTGTGTTACTGCCTCCATACCAGTAACCTGGCATTCTCCATTGACTTCCTGTCTATGTAGTCTTCCTGAACCTAGAAGCCTTCTTATATCTGTGAACGTGTTCAGTCGCTACAACTTTCCATATCTCTGTTAGTACACACAATAATCTTCTCCCTGAAACACCCCCTGTATGTGCCTCTCAGTCTGCCTGCCTCTCCCTGTATCCATCCCTATCCCTATCTCCAGAAACTAATCCAGCTCCCTCTATCTCTATAAATTCCTCCAATTACCCAAACCCCTTTGTCCTTCTGACATTCTTGACAAGATGTAACTCTGTTCAACGCTAATATCCTCGAGCTACTGTTAGCCTCCATATCTCTTGTAATCTGTACCATGCAGGATGTAGCTGCAGAATGACCATCGTTGGAAAGGGAACATTGAAGGTTCGTTGGGATCGAGGCAGGCTAGGCAAGGCAGATGCAATGACAGTGAACAGATATGATGGAACGGTCTTTCCGGAGATGTAGCTGCAGAATGACCATCGCTGGAAAGGGAATATTGAAGGTTCGTTGGGATCGAGGCAGGCTAGGCAAAAAGGCAACAAGGTGTGAAGAAAGGATGAGGTTAATGCAGTAATGAAATTGCCACGTGGAACTGAAGTCCAAAATTTGGAGGCGATTTCGATGGAGCGGGGAATGAACAAACAGCAGCAATCATTGGGCGGAATTCTTTTATAGGGACCAACAAGTGATAGGAATGCAAATATGGCTACAGTCAGGACACTGAATATACTTGCAGCAAGGGCAGTACAGTATCTGTGTGTGACAATGGTCTCCATCCGCACGAGATAACTAATGAGTATCAGTGCTAGGATCCTGGATTGTATACTAGATGGTTTTCAATAACATCATTGAACAGACAGAGAATAGAGGGATATGGACCATGTCGGGGCAGATGGCATGTGTTGAGAATATCATCATGGTCGGCACAGCCATGGTGGGCCGAAGGGCCCATTGCTGTGCTGTACTTTCTAATTTCGTACTTCCCAGCATCTACCTGATCAAAGCTCTTCTGAATCTTGAATCTTACATTCACTTTTTCTCTCATGTTTTCTAAACTTCAATGGGTTCAACCTCAACCTACTCCACCTCTTATTGGGAAATTCATCCATTCCCAGGATCAACCAAGGGACCCTTCTCTGACCTGCCTCCAATATAAGCATATCTTTTCTTCGGGCATTCACTGTTCATAGTATTCTGGGTGTGGTTTGAATCATATCTCGTATAGTTTTAGCAAGACCTTCCTATTTTTAGACTCCATTCCCTTTGTAATAAGTCGCAGCATTTGATTTGTCTTCTCTATTACCTGATGACTCTGTAAGCTACCTTTTTCAGATTGATAAACAAGAACTCCCTCAACCCTTTCTGCTGCCTGTCTGAAACCAAATAGTGTTAGCCTGACAGTAAGTCAGGAGCATGCTGAAATGAGTGAGAAAGGACCAATCAATAAAAAAATAACTGAAACCTTAGAAACACATTTTATAAAGGAGAATGTGTTTTTGAGCCTGTTGGATTTTATTTGTTGGTGTGAATATGAATGGCAGAATAGATAAGGGTGTGAGGATGTGGTGGTATGGGGGAAATGTACTATTTGAATTTTCAGAAGCCTTGATGCACTTTTCAGTAAGGTCTAAAGAATAACTTGGAAGAGAATAGGGCCCCTTCAATATCAATAAGGTCGCCTATGTGTGGAACCAAAGGAGATGGGTGAGATCTTAAACAAAAAAAAGATCTTGTCTGAATTTACTATGTAGAAAGACATGGAGGATCGGGAGCTTGGAGAAATAAATAGTGATGTCTTGGAAAGAATCCTCAACAGAGAAGAGAAAGTGCTGGAATCTTAAAACAAATAAAGGTAGAGCAATCCTCAGTAGCTTATGAGGCTTATCCTAGAACATTGTGGGAAGCTAGGGAAGAGATTGCAGTGTCGCGAACAGAGATATTTATATTATCAACAGACACAGTGAGGTGCCGGAAGACTGGAGGGTGGTTAATGCTGTAAGGGCTGCAGGGAAAAGCCAGGAAATTACAGTCCAGTGAGCCCAGTGCTGGGTAAGTTGTTGGAGGAGATTCTGAGTGAAAGGAGCTACCTATATTTGGAAAGGCTCGGGCTGATTAGAGATGGTCAGCTTGGCTTTGTGAGTGGGAAACCGTGTTTCACAAACCGGATTGACCCTTCGAAGAGGTGGCCAAGAGATAGATGAAGGCAGAGCAGTCAATGTTGTCAACATGGACTTCAGCAAAGCATTTGATAAGGTTCCAAGCGATGTACAACATCTCGCCCAGAGGAAGAACGACGCTTCCATAAGGATGAGGACGCAAGGATCGTTAGACCTCTATAAGGTTATATGGGGGTGGCACTATGGCTCAGTGGTTAGCATGGCTGCCTTATAGCACCAGTGACCCAATTTCGATTCCAGTTCCGGGCGATTGTCTGTGTGCAGTTTACACGTTCTCCCCATTTCTGCGTGGGGTTCCTCCAGGTGCCCCAGTTTCCACCCACCGTCCAAAGATGTGTAGATTAGGTGATTCCGCTATGCTACATGACCCATAGTGTTCAGGGAAGTGCAGGATTGACACATTAGTCAGCTAAATGGAGAGTAATAGGGTGGGGGAATGGTTTTCGGCAGGATGTTCTTCAGAGGGTCTGTATGGAGTTGTTCGGCCAAATGGCCTGTTTCCACATTCTGGAGACTCTCTGAAGGTAGCCAGGGAGGAACTGAAGAATGGACTTAGGACAGCTAGAATGGGACATGAAAAAGCTTTTTTGGGAAAGATTAAGGAAAACCATAAGGCATTCTCCACTTATATGAGGAACAAGAGGATGGTCAGAGTGAGGGTAGGGCCGGTCAAGGATAGTGGAGGGAACATGTGCCTGGAGTCACAGGAGGTAGGGAAGACCCTTAAAGCATACTGTGCTTCAGTATTCACTACTGAGAGGGACCTTGTCATTTGCGAGGACAGCATGAAAAGGACTGATATATATGAACAGGTTGATGTTAAGAAGGAGGATGTGCTGAGAATTGTGTAAAACATAAAGATAGATAAGTCTATTGGACCAGACGGGATATGCCCAAAGTTACTACAGGAAACGATTGCTGCGCCTTTGGTGATGACCTTTGTACCCACACTGTCCACGGGAATCGTACCAGATGATTGGAGGGTAGCAAATGTTATTCCCTTGTTCAAGAAAGTGAATAGGGGTAATCCTTGGAATTACAGACCTCACTCTCTTATGTCTGTAGTATGCAAATTATTGGAGAGGATTCTGTGAGAGCTGATTTTTGACTCCGTAGAAAGTCATACTTTGATTTGAGATAGTCAACATGGCTTTGTAAAGGACAGGTCTCTCCCTCACAAATCTTATTGAATCCTTTGAGAATGTGACAAAACACTTTTATGGCTCATTCAGAAAGTACAGAGGCATGGGATAAAGGGAAACCTGTCTGTCTGGATACAGAATTCCTGGCTCATAGAAGACAGAGGGTGGTGATAGATGGGAAGCATTCAGTATGGAGCTCGGTGAACAGTGGTGTTCTGCAGGGATCGGTTGCAGGAACTCTGCTCTTTGTGTTTTTTTTAATAAACGACTTCGATGTGGGTGTGGAAGAATGAGTTAGTAATTTTGTCAATGACATGGAGGTTGGTGGAGTGGTGGATAGTGTGGAGGTCTGTTGTAGGTTGCAGTAGGGTATTGACAGGATGCAGAACTGGGCTGAGAATTGGCAGATGGAGTTCAATCTGGAAAAGTGTGAAATGATTCATTTTGGAAGGTCGAACTTGAATGCAGAATACAAGGTTAAAGGCAGAATACTTGGTAGTTTTGTGGAACAGACGGATCTTGGGATTCACGTCCATCGATCCCTCAAAGTTGCCACGCAAGCTGATAGGGTTGTTATGACGGAATATGTTGTGTTGGCTTTAAATTGCTGGGGGATTGAGTTTTAAAGCAGTGAAGTTATACTGCAGCTCTATAGAGCCTGGGTTAGACCGCCCTTGTGATATTGTGTTCAGTTCTGACCCCTCATTACAGGAAGGCAGTGGAAGCTTAGGGAGGGTAAATTGGAGATTTACCAGGATGCTTCCTGTGCTGGAGGGCAAGTCTTATGAAGAAAGGTTGAAAGAGGTTCGGTTTATCTCATTGGAGTGAAGAAGGGTGAGGGGCGAG
>NW_025211895.1:17745-20347 GCF_004010195.1 Chiloscyllium plagiosum
CAGCGGAGTGAGCACGGGCAGAGTCTCACAGCGGAGTGAACACAGGCCGTGTCCCCCAGCGGAGTGAGCACGGGCAGAGCCTCACAGCGGAGCGAGCATAGGCCGAGTCTCACATCGGAGTGAACACTGGCCGGTTCTCACAGCAGAGTGAGCACATGCCGAGTCTCACAGCGGAGTGAACACTGGCCGAGTCTGACAGCAGAGTGAGCACAGGCCGAGTCTCACAGCGGAGTGAACACAGGCCGAGTCCCCCAGCGGAGTGAGCACGGGCTGAGCCTCACAGCGGAGCGAGCATAGTCCGAGTCTCACATCGGAGTGAACACTGGCCGGTTCTCACAGCAGAGTGAGCACATGGCGAGTCTCACAGCGGAGTGAACACTGGCCGAGTGCCCCAGTAGAGTGAACATGGGCAGAGTCTCACAGCGCAGCGAACACAGGCCGAGTCTCACAGCGGAGTGAGCACGGGCCGAGTCTCACAGCGGAGTGAACACAGGCCGAGTCCCCCAGCGGAGTGAGCACGGGCTGAGCCTCACAGCGGAGCGAGCATACGCCAAATCTCACAGTGGAGTGAACACGGGCCAAGTCTCACTGCGGAATTAGCACGGGCCTAGTCTCACAGCGGAGTGAGCACGAGCCGGGTTCCACAGCGGAGTGACCACGGGCCGAGTCTCCCAGCGGAGTGAGCATAGTCCGAATCTCACAGCGGACGGAACACAGGCCGAGTCCCCCAGCAGAGTGAGCACGGGCCGAGTCTGACATCGGAGTGAACACTGGCCAGGTGCCCCAGCAGAGTGAGCACAGGCCGAGTCTCACAGCGGAGTGAGCACGGGCAGAGTCTCCGGAGCGAGCACGTGCCGTGTCTCACAGCGGAGCGAGCACGTGCCGTGTCTCACAGCGGAGCGAGCACGTGCCGTGTCTCACAGCGGAGCGAGCACGTGCCGTGTCTCACAGCGGAGCGAGCACGTGCCGTGTCTCACAGCGGAGCGAGCACGTGCCGTGTCTCACAGCGGAGCGAGCACGTGCCGTGTCTCACAGCGGAGCGAGCACGTGCCGTGTCTCACAGCGGAGCGAGCACGTGCCGTGTCTCACAGCGGAGCGAGCACGTGCCGTGTCTCACAGCGGAGCGAGCACGTGCCGTGTCTCACAGCGGAGCGAGCACGTGCCGTGTCTCACAGCGGAGCGAGCACGTGCCGTGTCTCACAGCGGAGCGAGCACGTGCCGTGTCTCACAGCGGAGCGAGCACGTGCCGTGTCTCACAGCGGAGCGAGCACGTGCCGTGTCTCACAGCGGAGCGAGCACGTGCCGTGTCTCACAGCGGAGCGAGCACGTGCCGTGTCTCACAGCGGAGCGAGCACGTGCCGTGTCTCACAGCGGAGCGAGCACGTGCCGTGTCTCACAGCGGAGCGAGCACGTGCCGTGTCTCACAGCGGAGCGAGCACGTGCCGTGTCTCACAGCGGAGCGAGCACGTGCCGTGTCTCACAGCGGAGCGAGCACGTGCCGTGTCTCACAGCGGAGCGAGCACGTGCCGTGTCTCACAGCGGAGCGAGCACGTGCCGTGTCTCACAGCGGAGCGAGCACGTGCCGTGTCTCACAGCGGAGCGAGCACGGGCCGTGTCTCACAGCGGAGCGAGCACGGGCCGTGTCTCACAGCGGAGCGAGCACGGGCCGTGTCTCACAGCGGAGCGAGCACGGGCCGAGTCTCACAGCGGAGCGAACACGGGCCGTGTCTCACAGCGGAGTGAGCACGGGCCGTGTCTCACAGCGGAGTGAGCACGGGCCGTGTCTCACAGCGGATTGAACACAGGCCGAGTCTCACTGCGGAATTAGCACGGGCCTAGTCTCACAGCGGAGTGAGCACGAGCCGGGTTCCACAGCGGAGTGACCACGGGCCGAGTCTCCCAGCGGAGTGAGCATAGTCCGAATCTCACAGCGCACGGAACACAGGCCGAGTCCCCCAGCAGAGTGAGCACGGGCCGAGTCTGACATCGGAGTGAACACTGGCCAGGTGCCCCAGCAGAGTGAGCACAGGCCGAATCTCACAGCGGAGTGAACACCGGCCGAGATCCCCTGCAGAGTGAGCACAGGCTGTGTCTGACAGCGGAGTGAGCACGGGCCGAGTCTCGGAGTGGAGTGACCAATGGCCAAGTCTCACAGCGGAGTAAGCACAGGCCGAGTCTTGGAGTGGAGTGAACAATGGCCAAGTCTCACAGCGGAGTGAGCATGAGCCGAGTCACTCATCGGAGTGAGCACGGGCCGAGTCTCGGAGTGGAGTGAACACGTGCCGAGTCTGACAGCAGAGTGAGCACAGGCCGAGTCTCACAGCGGAGTGAACACAGGCCGAATCTCACAGAAGAGTGAGCACGGGCTGTGTCTGACAGCGGAGTGAGCACGGGCCGAGTCTTGGAGTGGAGTGACCAATGGCCAAGTCTCACAGTGGAGTAAGCACAGGCCGGGTCTCACAGCGGAGTGAGCAGGGGCATAGTCTCACAGCGGAGTGAACACAGGCCGAGTCTCACAGCGGAGTGAACACAGGCCGAGTCTCACAGCGGAGTGAACACAGGCCGAGTCCCCCAGCGGAGTGAGCACGGGCTGAGCCTCACA
>NW_025211895.1:21238-25000 GCF_004010195.1 Chiloscyllium plagiosum
AGCACAGGCCGAGTCTTGGAGTGGAGTGACCAATGGCCAAGTCTCACAGCGGAGTGAGCATGAGCCGAGTCACTCATCGGAGTGAACACGTGCCGAGTCTCACAGCGGAGTGAGCACGGGCCGAGTCTCACAGCGGAGTGAACACGGTCCGAGTCCCCCAGCGGAGTGAGCACGGGCCGAGTCTCACAGCGGGGAGAGCACGGGCCGAGTCTCACAGCGGGGTGAGAACGTGCCGAGTCTCACAGTGGAGTGAGCACGGGCCGAGTCTCACAGTGGAGTGAGCACGGGCCGAGTCTCACAGTGGAGTGAGCACGGGCCGAGTCTCACAGTGGAGTGAGCACGGGCCGAGTCTCACAGCGGATTGAGCACGGGCCGTGTCTCATAGCGGAGTGAGTACGGGCCGAGTCCCACAGCGGAGTGAGTACGGACTGAGACTCACAGCAGAGTGAGCACCGGCCGAGTCTCACAGCAGAGTGAACACAGGCCGAGTCCCACAGCGGAGTGAACACAGGCCGAGTCTCGGAGTGGAGTGAACAATGGCCAAGTCTCACAGCGGAGTGAGCATGAGCCGAGTCACTCATCGGAGTGAACACGTGCCGAGTCTGACAGCAGAGTGAGCACAGGCCGAGTCTCACAGCGGAGTGAACGCAGGCCGAGACTCACAGCAGAGTGAGCACGGGCTGTGTCTGACAGCGGAGTGAGCACAGGCCGAGTCTTGGAGTGGAGTGAACAATGGCCAAGTCTCACAGCGGAGCGAACACGGGCCGAGTCTCACAGCGGAGTGAGCACGGGCAGAGTCTCCCAGCGGAGTGAGCACTGGCGGGTCTCACAGTGGAGTGAACACGGGCCGGGTCACACAGTGGAGTGAACACGGGCCGGGTCACACAGTGGAGTGAACACGGGCCGGGTCACACGATGGAGTGAACACGGGCCGGGTCACACAGTGGAGTGAACACGGGCCGGGTCACACAGTGGAGTGAACACGGGCCGGGTCACACAGTGGAGTGAACACGGGCCGGGCCGAGTCTCACAGTGGAGTGAACACGGGCCGCATCACACAGTGGAGTGAACACGGGCCGCATCACACAGTGGAGTGAACACGGGCCGGGTCACACGAGCATAGGCCGAATCTCACAGCGGAGGGAACACAGGCCGAGTCTCACATCGGTGTGAACACAGGCCGAGTCCCCCAGCGGAGTGAGCACGGGCTGAGCCTCACAGCGGAGCGAGCATAGGCCGAATCTCACAGTGGAATGAGCACGGGCCGAGTCTCACAGTGGAGTGAACACGGGCCGGGTCACACAGTGGAGTGAGCACGGGCCGAGTCTCACAGTGGAGTGAACACGGGCCGAGTCTCACAGTGGAGTGAGCATGGGCCGAGTCTCACAGTGGAGTGAACACGAGCCGGGTCACACGAGCATAGGTCGAATCTCACAGCGGAGGGAACACAGGCCGAGTCTCACATCGGAGTGAACACAGGCCGAGTCCCCCAGCGGAGTGAGCACGGGCTGAGCCTCACAGCGGAGCGAGCATAGGCCGAATCTCACAGCGGAGTGAGCACGGGCCGAGTCTCACAGCGGAGTGAACACGGTCCGAGTCCCCCAGCGGAGTGAGTACGGGCCGAGTCTCACAGCGGGGTGAGCACATGCCGAGTTTCACAGCGGGGTGAGCACATGCCGAGTTTCACAGCGGGGTGAGTACGGGCCGAGTCTCACAGCGGGGTGAGCACATGCCGAGTTTCACAGCGGGGTGAGCACGGGCCGTGTCTCACAGCGGAGTGAGCACGGACTGAGACTCACAGCAGAGTGAGCACGGGCCGAGTCTCACAGCGGAGTGAACACAGGCCGAGTCTCACAGCGGAGTGAACACAGGCCGAGATCCCCAGCAGAGTGAACATAGGCCGAGTCTCACAGCGGAGTGAACACGGGCCGAGTCTGACAGCAGAGTGAGCACAGGCCGAGTCTCACAGCGGAGTGAACACAGGCCGAGTCTCACAGCGGAGTGAGCACGGGCCGAGTCTCACAGCGGAGTGAGCACGGGCCGAGTCTCACAATGGAGTGAGCACGGGCCGAGTCTCACAGTGGAGTGAACACGGGCTGGGTCACACAGTGGAGTGAACACGGGCCGGGTCACATGAGCATAGGCCGAATCTCACAGCGGAGGGAACACGGGCCGAGTCTCACATCGGAGTGAACACAGGCCGAGTCCCCCAGCGGAGTGAGCACGGGCTGAGCCTCACAGCGGAGCGAGCATTGGCCGAATTTCACAGCGGAGAACACTGGCAAGTCCCACAGCGGAGAGAGCACGGGCCGAGTCCCCCATCGTAGTGAGTACGGACTGAGTCTCACACTGGAGTGAGCATGTGCCGAGTCTCACAGCAGAGTGAGCATGGGCCAAGTCTCACAGCGGAGCGAGCACGGGCCGTGTCTCACAGCGGAGCGAGCACGGGCCGAATCTCACAGCGGAGTGAGCACGGGCCGAGTCTCACAGCGGAGTGAGTACGGACCGAGTCTCACAGCGGAGTGAACACGGGCCGAGTCCCCCAATAGAGTGAGTACGGGCCGAGTCTCACAGTGGAGTGAACACAGGCCAAGTCTCACAGCAGAGTGAACACAGGCCAAGTCTCACAGCAGAGTGAGTACGGGCCGAGTCTCACAGTGGAGTGAACACAGGCCAAGTCTCACAGCAGAGTGAGTACGGGCCGAGTCTCACAGTGGAGTGAGCACGGACTGAGTCTCACAGCGGAGTGAACACAGGCCAAGTCTCACAGCGGAGTGAACACGGGCCGAGTCTCACAGCGGAGTGAGTACGGGCCGAGTCTCACAGCGGAGTGAGCACGGGCCGAGTCTCACAGCGGAGTGAGCACATGCCGAGTCTCACAGCGGAGTGAACACAGGCCAAGTCTCACAGCGGAGTGAACACAGGCCAAGTCTCACAGCAGAGTGAGTACGGGCCGAGTCTCACAGCGGAGTGAGCACGGACTGAGACTCACAGCGGAGTGAATACGGGCCGAGTCCCCAGCGGAGTGAGCACGGGCCGAGTCTCACAGCGGAGAGAACACGGGCCGGGTCTCACAGCGGAGCGAGCAAGGGCCGAGTCTCACAGCGGAGTGAGCACAGGCCGAGTCTCACAGCGGAGCGTGCACGGGCCGAGTCTCACAGCGGAGTGAGCACAGGCCGAGTCTCACAGCGGAGCGTGCACGGGCCGTGTCTCACAGCGGAGTGAGCACGGGCCGAGTCTCACAGCGGAGTGAGCACGGGCCGAGTCTCACAGCGGAGTGAGCACCGGCCGAGTCTCACAGCGGAGTGAGCACCGGCCGAGTCCCACAGCGGAGTGAGCACGGGCCGAGTCCCACAGCGGAGTGAGCACGGGCCGAGTCTCACAGCGGAGCGAGCACGAAGTGAGTCTCACAGAGGAGTGAGCACGGGCACAGTCCCCCAGCGGACTGAGCACGGGCTGAGCCTCACAGCGGAGCGAGCATTGGCCGAATTTCACAGCGGAGAAAACGGGCATGTCCCACAGCGGAGTGAGCACGGACTGAGTCTCACACTGGAGTGAGCATGGGCCGTGTCTCACAGCAGAGTGGGCATGGGCCAAGTCTCATAGCGGAGAGAGCACGGGCCGAGTCTCACAGCGGAGCGAGCACGGGCCGTGTCTCACAGCGGAGCGAGCACGGGCCGAATCTCTCAGCGGAGTGAGCACGGGCCGTGTCTCACAGCGGAGTGAGTACGGGCCGAGTCTCACAGCGGATTGAGCATGGGC
>NW_025211896.1:0-25000 GCF_004010195.1 Chiloscyllium plagiosum
AAGGTCCAAGATCCTTACTTCACAAGGGAGTAATGAACTGAATGTCAGGCACCCCACCACCCATTTTGGATGCTTTGGTCCTATTATGGGAATTTTGACCGGGTATGAGAGAAAGGGATTGGGTGAGGTGCCAGTGGGTGGCACAAACTGTTAGTGCTGGTGCAGGTGGGGGAAAGCTGGTGAGGTGTCCTGAGTGAATGAATAGTTTGCACAGAAGCCATGCAGCATTAATAGTGTGTGGGTTGGGGTGACTAAAAGTGTGTGAGAGAAAATGTTGCATGCAGTAGTGGAAACAGTAGAACATGATCTTGATGATAAGAGGGTGCCAGTAACAGAGACAGAATAAGTGTGAGGTAGTAGTGGGATGATGATGGCACCTATCCTGGCAGAGTGGAGAAGGTCATTGACTTTCTTGTGGCACTGCCTAGGGCTCTTCTGGATATTTGAGACTGCACTGACCCAGGTGGCAATCTCAAACCAGCTTGGCATGGTCTGGTGTAGGGGTCTCCTCTGCCAGTCCTTTGGGAAAGGGACATTTTTTTCTTTGTATCACCATCATCCATCACAAGGACCAAGTCACTATTCACAAAGCAGGGTGTAAATATCCCCTTATATGTATGTCAATGACAAGTTAATTGATTCGTGATGGGCAATCCTGAAGTTTCAACAGTGACCAGATGTGCAATGGGCCATTTAAATATGTTGCCAGTGCCTGGAATCCTGAAATATCCTGGGTTTAGATCGGAGTGGTGCTGGAAAAGCACAGCAAGCCAGGCAGCATCCGAGGAGCAGGAAAATCGACATTTCGGACTAAAGCCCTTCATTTTGCTCCTGAAATATTCTGGCAGTGGTGAGTACTCCCACTTAAAGTAAGTGGGAGAGCCATGCTATCATCAAATTAGCTTTGGGGCATGATGGGTAGTTAATGAGGCAGGTTTGGGATGATAACATAAGAAATCTCACTCGGCCTCATGGGGAGAAATCTTCTGTAAAGCTTGGCAAAATGACAGCTGATTTCTGGTAAAATTCAGCTCATTGGAAATCCAGTCCATTTGCAAGTTACATTTTCCTTTAAAGCTGGGTCAAAGTTCTCTGCCTGCTTCTGCCAAATCAGTCATGTACTGCAGGGGATTTCTAATTTATTGCAGAGTGCCGATGAAACCTTGCTCCAATGAAAGCCTGATCAAAATAGGGGACTCAGTTACAATATTATCTCTTTTTGTAAGTGAATTTCATAATCATTTGACACATAAATCATCCCCATGATTTATATATATTATTGTTAAGACTGAAATAGTTTGAAGAGCTTTGGCTTGAAGAAGGGACAGAAGGGTGAGCAGCATCACGTTAGTGGCATCACGATGCCAGCTTCTCCAAGGCAGCACAATGCCAGCCCCTCCAACAAGAGGAGTATTGTGTATTCTGTTGAAACACATTTCAGAATGTGGGACTGCTTAATGAAATATGAATGCTGAGAGGAAAAAGCAAGGAGATGGTTGTATCGATAGTGAAGTATGATTTCAAATGGATAGAAGTGAAATAAAGCATCTCGTTATGGCTGGAGGAGAGCCTTTGGGCACTGGGAGCAGAGATTTATAGAGTTTGGGCTCAGGGAGAGTGCACAAGAGCTGTGGAGAGTAAAGAAATTGAAAAAAGACATCTTAACTGTTTTAATTGGATATTAAATTAGTCCCTTTCTTGCAATACTGGTCTTCAAAACTGTAGTCTTGAGGCACAATCTTGGAATGGGCAATGAATATGTTTCCCTGAATGATGTAGAGTAGAACCACTCCTTTTTCTTAGAGTTCACAAGCCACCTAATCTTGTCTTCTTCTACCTGCTGGGTTTCCTGAGATCTGGAAAACCTGACCAGCAGCAGTCAAAAAAAATAGAAATTTTGTTACAAATGAAAGCACACAGTCTAATCAAAAGGGGAGACTTAGATATGACCCTTTCTAATTTTTATTTTTGAGTTTTATAAGCAGTTGACAGAAAATCATCCCGTTGATATACATTTATTATTGGTAAGATTGAAATGAAATAAAACTCAGCTTTCTGTACCTATGTTTCCAATATTATCTGGACACTGGAAACCCAGAGATATGTTAAGCAAGTCTATCTGATTTTTAATTTCAGGTGATTTGAACCCAGATAGCATGATTTCACCTCCAAAGTTTCAAGGGGTAATCCAGACATACAGGTTGAAGGAGTTTCAGTTGCCTCTCAGAAAGCTACAAGTGTTGTCATATTTTGGAGATGCCGGTGTTGGACTGGGGTGCACAAAGTTAAAAATCACACAGGTTATTGTCCAACATTGTGCCCTCCACAACCACCTGATGAAGGAGCGGCGCTCTGAAAGCTAGTGTGCTTCCAATTAAACTTGTTAGACTACAGCCTGGAGTTGTGTAGTTTTTAACAGTGTTGTCATATAGTCTAGAGGGATAAAGGCTACACCTGCCTTCATGGATATCTCCTTAAGTGTGCTGCTTAGGACTATGAGGAACCAGAGGGAGATCCCCTTCCTTGGCATCAGGTGGAAAAAAACTTGCTGCTGAAACAAACAATGCACACTTGGAAGTGCTTCTGAAGCCAATTCCATTATATTCCTCTTCAGATCCACTTACCTTGAAGATGCACCTAACCTTTATTTTGAATCCACTTCCTTGCTTCTCGATATATCTAGCCACCATGCTGACCTTCAACCTAATTATGGAGGTATGGCATTGAGGGGGAGTTGGAGGTTTGGATTAGGAGTTAGCTGGCCGGAAGAAGACAGAGGGTAGTAGTTGATGGCAAATGTTCATCTTGGAGTGCCGTCACTAGCGGTGTTCCGCAAGGATTTCATCCATCAGATGAATAACCTCAATTAAACTCACTTATATATATATCGTTTCTTCCCCTTTCCAAGAGACCAAAGAACACCAGGGAGAGGAAGAGACTTAAGAAATCCCTCTTCAGATCATGTGGCTGACAGCTTCAGAGGAGGAGATCCTGCAGATCATAAACATTGTGGCACCATGACCATATGGAGATGGAGAGCTGGCCTGCTCAGTTCCATATCTGGTTTCTATAATATTCCACATTATAGCATTGTTTCTGAAAGATGCTATTAGCCAATCCTTGTTGCTTAGCAACCATCCTTTTAGTCCGCTTTCAAGGTGAAAGGAAACCATGGAGCTTGGACTGTCATAAGAAAATAGCAGAACTGCATTTGTCCCAAAAACTTGTGCACAATTGCACAAGTATTTTATTGTGGTAGTACATTGATGTGGTGGAACCCTTTTCGATCAGGAATATTCCTGATTGCTTTGGATGTATCCAGATTGTAACCTGTGTGCAACTAATGACATCTTGAACTTTTGAAAAAGCATCCAGAGCCACAGAACTGAGAACTCACCATTCCTGAATAGCATAATCGATGACAAAATTAACATAATGCCCCATCCTGGCAACCTGTCACTTGCTGTAAGTTTTTCAGACTTCAAAATGGGAAATCCAGGATATGTCTCCAACATCACGAGGATCTGGAGGCACAAGAATAATCAGAGTGAAGGTGACTTTGAGAGTCACTGGTAGAGGGCAGGTCTTCTTGGATGGTACAAATGCCTGCCTGCATCTAAAATGATAGTGCAAGCCTCATTTATAGTAAAAAGTTTGTGTTACTATCATTCTAACTGAGCAATTAGCATATGGTAATTGGCAACAACACAATTTGCCCAAGGGGATTATATGTATGCAGCCTAGAAACTACAAGCAAAATGCTGATGTTGTCAAGCAGGAGCTATCCTCCTGATACACTGACACTGTATGCAAAACCATTCCTGGTTATAATCCAAACCAGCTTCCAAACTCTAATGATCTTTCAGATTAAAGTTCAGCTAAATTCTCTTGCATCAGTAGCTGAACGACATTCCCTTTTGAATTCCCAATCCATTTTCCAGAAGTCAGAAGATTTATTTTCCAATATGCCTGTCTCTCCCTGAACACGAATACACCAGCTCAACAACTTTGAAATGCAACTCATCAGTATTCATAGAACTAAATTCAAAACTTTACTGTTTAATTGCTAATGAACATCATCCCTATTATAAAACAAATATATTGAATTTGATCTTAAATATTAATTCAGCAAATGTATGATTACAATTATTCTTGAATTCTGGTTTAAATTTACAAAAAATGTATAAAATTACCAAACTTACTTAAATTTAATTTTCTTTAAAACAATGTATAATTGGATTATAGAGTTCGCTAGAAGATAACACATATTGTCCAGAATTTTTTAATGCTGCATTGCATTCAGACAGGAGATCAGACATGCCAAGAAGAAATAAGTTTGAAGAATTATGTATTTCAAGAAATCAAATAATTCCCTGATATACACACCCTCTGTATTAAAATTAGCAGGAGCTGTATTACATAAAGAGATGTAAAATAAATTTGAATAGATTATTAAATTTGGAAAGCATACTTTAACAAATTAATTTACAAAACCATTTTGGTCTTTTCACGTGGATTCTGATCATTTGAATGGAACACAAGACCATGGTAAAAGCACAGACTAAAAGTATATTAAAGTCTTCATCACACTTCTTAAACCTCTTTATGACAATGTCTCTCTTTGTAACTGTAAAAGGCCTGTTGCTCATCCCTCATTTCAATCTCACCATCATTGCTGATCATGCCTTCAGCTGCTGAGGACCTAATCTCTGAAATTGCTGTTTCTCAGAGTAGGTCATCTCACAAGGATGTGTTTTAGGACCCCAGTTATTCACATTATTTATTCAAATTTGTTGACATAACATTAGGTGGCATTGTAGACAACATAGATGATAGCATAAAATTACAAAGGAATATTGATCGACTAGATGAAATGGCAAAACTGTAACAGATAGAGTTCAATGAAAGCAAGTGTGAGGTTCTCCTTTTCGGATGAAGAAAGGATTGTTTGGGATACTTTCTAGATGGTATGAAATTAAATACAGGAGATGTCCACAGACACTTGGGAGTTCAGTTGCTTAGATTTTTCAAATGCCTCGAGCAGGTGCAGGCTGAGTGGTATTATTATTAGACCAGTAATTCAGAAGCTCAGCTAATGTTCTGGGGACCCGGATTCAAATCCTGCCATCACAGATCTGAAATTAAAAACCTACTGATAACCATGAAAAAGTTGTTGGGAAAATTCCATCTGATTCACTAATGTCCTTCAGGAAATGAAATCTGATATCCTCACTGGTCTGGCCTACATGTGGTTCCAGAGCAGCAGCAATGTGTTTGACTCTCAACTCTGAAATAGCCCAGCAAGCTACAGAACTCCACAAAATCTCAATAAAAAATTGAAACTGGACAGACCTGATATCAACCTAAGAATGCACTGCAGTGGCTCAAGAAGGCAGCTCACCACCACTTTCTCAATGGTAACCAGGGATAGACAATAAATTCAGGTTAACCAGCAATGCAAATGTCCTGTGAGTGAATAAATAAAATTAATCAATGCTCACTTTTACATCTCGTGGACTGGAGCATAAGGGTGCAGATGTTATGCTGCAGCTATACAAAACTCTGGTTCTATCCACTTGGAGTACTAAGAGCAGATCTGGGCACCAGCAGGTATATGTAGTTAGGCCACAGATCAACCATGATCTCAGTGAAGAGTGAAGTCGGCTTGAGGGGCTGAATGGTCTACTCCTGTTCCAAGTTTATTCTTGAAAGATCTGCTTCTAATTTTAAATTAAATTTCCTGGTCTGAAATTGGCAGAAAAGATCTTTTTGCTGTACCTGATCTGTTCCCTCAATATCCTGAGAACTGAAATTACGTAACTCTTTAAGTTCAAAAGAATAAAATCTAGCTTGTGCAACCTCTCCTTGCAACTGAAGTCTAGATAGCATTTATACTGCATCTATACTGCATCCTACCAAAAAAATATTTTCTAAAGCATGTTTGCAGTACAGCAGGCCTTGCCTAACCAGGGCAGTGTCTATCTTGTATTGGTTAGTGTAGTTGGCTGAATGGCTGGCTGGTTTACAATGCAGAGCTGGACCAATGGTGTGTGTTCAATTCCTGCACTGGCTGAGGTTTCCCTAAAGGCTCTTCCTTATCTGAGCTGTGGTGGCTGTCAGGCTAAGCCATGAGTTATCTCTTTCTAATAAGAGCAGCCCTATTGTCTGGTAGGACAATGGTACCTTGATTGGAAATCACTAAAAACAGAAAGTACTAAAACCTCAACCGGTCTGCAGCATCTGTGAAGACAGAAACAGTTAATGTTTCGAGTATGATATAATCTTTCTTTGGAATTCTGTGTATAGTTGAAGCATGAATTTTATGACCCTTGGACTCTGGTCCATTAAATTTAAATGACACCATCAATACACTTTTTAAAACTATTTCCTGTACCAGTTCATGGCATTTTGATTATCTTTATGTGTAACTTTGAATCTCTTTGGATCTTCAGCATTTCAAGCTTTTCATCATTAAAAAATATATGCTATTCTATCCTTTTAATATCTAAGTTTGATGATCTCATATCTGACTACATTAAAATGCATTTGCTCATTCACTTAATCTGTCAATGACTCTTTGTAATTTCTACACTGCTGACAATACCACCAATCTTTGTGTGGCACTTTTTTGGGTCAGTCACTCAATTCTGACCTGTCATTTAAATATCTTACTTGCATGCTTTTTATTTCTCCCTCTGTGTGTAATTACTTTACAGCTTTTAGTATTCCCTTTAATAAAAGTCCAAATTTTTCACTGATGTGCTGTTTTCTTCTGTTTCCTTAGTTTTTGAACTAATATTTATACTATCTTTTCCACCTCAGCTCTCTGGCACACTGATGAGTTTAATATCCTTTTGATTGCCCTATTTACTCCTTCTGGCAAGACCCTGGCCCAGCAAATGTTCCTGATAATTCTATTTTGAGTACTCAAATGATTTATTTAAGTGTGTGGCCCCATTCTGCATGGCCATGCATACATAGTAATTTAAGGGAACTGACTACTGCACAGTTTGTTCTGGGAATTTCAGGTTGCTTGCGCATATGTGTAGCAGAGAGAGAACGTTGCTTTCATTGCAGATCAGGTGGACCTTGTCGCATTGGTAAAGTTCCACCCTATTCCGTCATTGATACTAGTGTTCCATGAAGTGTACCTCTTCGCAAAACACTGCTGCAAAAATAGTAATTTCTTTCAAATGAATAAGTGTATTTTTACAGTAATGTCATTGATTTTTTAATGTATTTTTGTTTTTTAAACTGCTACACATTGCCAGGATTATTGTTCGGTAGTTTATTATATATGATTTCTGAATTAAAATATATGATATTAGTCAGTGGAAAAGATGCAGAAAAAGAAAAGCAACCATGAGTGGATCATATCATCTTTTAACTTTGGGAACTGATTTTAAATACAGGCTATAGTTAGGGAATGGAAGACTACTGACAGTTGAATGTTAGGATTATACAAAGAATGGTCTGAACATTTTCTTTTCTGCTAATAGTATAAAACTGCTCAATTTGACATTAGAATGTCAAATAGTTGACATGGATTACTATGATGCAAATTGGAAATGTCGCACAATGTTTAGAGTTAAGGTACATGTAAAGTGGTCTTTATTCAGCATCAGTTCTACACCTTATTTGAATTGAAATTGCCTGGTCTTTACAGTGGGGCATGTGAGGTGATATGTTTTCTGTTCTATCACTAAAAAGATTCTCACCTTGACTAATGATTTGTTTCTTTGTTATGAATCCTTGTTATCCTTAGGATTCAAGCTGAGGAGTTGGATAGGGAAGAAGGCATTTGGTATGCTTTCCTTTATTGGTTAAAGCATTGAGTATAGGAGTTGGGAAGTCATGTTGCAATGTACAAAACATTGGTTAGGCCACTTTTGGAATGTTGTGTGTAATTCTGGTCTCCCTCCTATCGGAACGATGTTGTGAAACTTGAAAGGGTTAAGAAAAGCTTTACAAGGATGTTGCCAAGGTTGGAGGATTTGAGCTATAGGGAGAGGCTGAATAGGCTGGAACTGTTTTCCCTGGAGTGTCGGAAGCTGAGGGGTGACCTTATAGAGATTTATAAAATCATGAGGCTCATGGATAAGGTAAATAGACCAAGTGTTTTCCCTGGGGTGGGGGAGTCCAGAACTAGAGGGCATAGGTTTAAGGGTGAGAGGGGAAAGATTTAAATGGGTCCTATGGGGCAACGTTTTCACACAGAGGGTGGTGTGTTTATGGAATGATGGAGGTTGATACAATTACAATATTTAAAAGACATCTGGATGGATAATACGAATAGGAAGAGTTTAGAGGAATATGGGCCAAGTGCTGGCAAATGGGACTAGATTAATAAGGATATCTGGTTGGCATGGACAAGTTGGTCCAAAGGATCTGTTTCCATGCTGTACATCTCTATGACACTATGAATTATGAAATCTATTCAGTAGGTCCTTGCTACCTTCAGATTCTCAGCATGAGGCTTAAAATACTTATTCTACTGTGTTCAAATAAAAAAAATAGCAGGTACAGAATAAGCAACTTGATAATAGTGTGCATACGTTTTCCTATAATTTTCTTGTGGAGATTACAGTTCATTGATTTTATAATATATTTATTCTTTGGATGTAAACATCACCGGCAAACATTTATTGCCATCCTTTTTTGCCCTTGAGAAAGTGTTGATTAGCTATATTCTTGAACCATTACAGTCCTTCATTCACTTCAACTGAAATTCCCTCCCTAAGCCTTTCAACTTCACTCTCTTGATGGTGAGGAGGATGTGATTTATACAAGTTGTGTGAATGAGCAAATGCATGGCAGCTACAGTATAACGTAAAGTTATCCACTTTAATATAAAAAAAAGAATGGCAGCAAATTATTTGAATGGATGGGAAGTGTTAATGTACAAAGACATCTGGGGTGTCCTTATACACCAGTAACTGAAAGCGAGCATGTAGATGCAGCAAACAGTTAGGAAGGTAAATGGTATGTTGGCCTTCGTTGCAAAAGGACTTGAGTATAACAGCAAGAAAGTCATATTGGAATTGTACATGGCATTAGAGAGAGCACACCTAGAGTGCAGTTTTTGTCTCCTTACTCAAGAAAAGACATCACCATAGGTGCACTGCAGTGAAGGTTCACCATACTGATACCTGGGCTGACAGGCTTGTCATATGAGGAAAGACCGGGTTGACTGGGCTTGAATTCAATGGAATTTAGAAGTATGAGAGGGGATCTCATTGAATCAAAATTCTGACGGGGTTGGACAGACTGGATGAAGGAATGGTGTTTAGCTCAGCCAGGGTGGTCAGACAAAGGATCACGGTTTCAGGATAGGCAGCAGACTATTTTGGACTGATATAAATCATATTTACTCACTAAGAGAGTGGTGAATCTGTGAAATTCTCAACCATAGAAGACTGTGGAAACCAAGTCACTGAATATGTTTAGGAAAGAAAGAGATTCATAGAAAAGAAAAATATCAAAGTTCTGGGGATAAAGCAGGAGTACAGTTTTGAGCTAGAAGGTCAGCAATCATCATGTTGAATAACAAAGATGGCTTGATGGCTTACTCCTGCTCATATTTCTATGTTTCCTCTTTTATATTACTCAAATTTCATTTAGTTAATTATGCTTGCCACCAGCCTATATCTCATTGTTTGACTAGTCCTCAAACTCTTAAGTCTGAGTAGCAGTTTAGGATTTTTAAACGTTAAAGTAGCTATGTAAGTGCAAGCTGTAATTATTGTCTTTATTGTTTAGTTTTGGTGATTTTGAATAAGCTTTACATTTGTAGAAGAGCCTTCCTAAATTTGATCTTGTAGCATTTCAGCAGTGTGGCTCTCGTTGGCTATATTCCTGGAGTTTTCATCACACAGCCTCTTCCCTCCAACATTTTGACCTCAAGCTCCTGCCATTCATTGTTAAATATGTCCAACTGTATGATGCCTTCCCATGACAATTGAAAATTGAATATATTACTTGTTAGGGGTCTTGTGGTGCAGTGGTAGAGTCATAGAGTCATAGAGATGTACAGCATGGAAACAGACCCTTTGGTCCAACCCGTCCATGCTGACCAGATATCCCAAGCCCAATCTAGTCCCACCTGCCAGCACCCGGCCCATATCCCTCCAAACCTTTCCTATTCATGTACCCATCCAAATGCCTCTTAAATGTTGCATTTGTACCAGCCTCCACCACTTCCTCTGGCAGATCATTCCATACACATACCATCCTCTGTGTGAAAAAGTTGCCCCTTAGGTCTCTTTTATATCTTTCCCCTCTCACCCTAAACCTATGCACTCTAGTTCTGGACTCTCCGACCCCAGGTTAAAGACTTTGCCTATTTACCCTATCCATGCCCCTCATAATTTTGTAAACCTCTATAAGGTCACCCCTCAGCCTCCAATGGCTCAGGGAAAACAGCCCCAGCCTGTTCAACCTCTCCCTGTAGCTCAAATCCTCCAACCCTGGCAACATCCTTGGAAATCTTTTCTGAACCCTTTCAAGTTTCACAACATCTTTCCGATAAGAAGGAGACCAGAATTGCACGCAATATTCCAACAGTGGCCTAACCAATGTCCTAGTGACCCTACATTGGAGAATGCTGATCCAAGTTCATATCCCACCTAGCTCAGAGGTTTGACATAGAATATCAGAATAGGCTGATGAAAATAGTCCTTGTTACTTAATTGGGTGATTCTTGACTCTCAGCCAAATGTTTCTTTATAACATCCTCAATACTTTCTAACTAATAAATGATGATATTCAATGACATAGGAATAATAAAGCCAAAGTCTTTTTTTGTTTTAACATTGAGATTTCCCCCCTAGTTGGTCTGGTTGAAATCTTGATTCCTGAATACTTCAGGTCGATCTTGAGAGTTGGCAACATTATCACCAGTCCAGCAAGTTAAAATAATTGCCATTTAAGCACTTTTATTAAAGTGTTCACATTACACTGCAGAAGTGCAGGAAGTCTGCTCACCACCACCTTCTGCAAGACAATTAGGAATAGGCAATAAATATTGGGTTTGCCAATCAGGTCCACATTTCCTGAGTAAATTAAAATAAATGAATTCTTGCAAACTGGTGTGAGTTCTCACTTTATAGCAAGAAACCAACTTCTCTGCTGGAAGCCCAAGTATGTAGATAGTTTCTAATCAATTTATTCAGCGATATTATTATACACCTTTAGAGTGGGTGGGATTTGAACCTGGATCTCCTAGCCTAGAAGTGGTGACACTATCACTATGCCACAAAAACTCTAGTTAATGGCTGTACCAGCAGGGGATATTTTTGCCTGTGACAATATACATTAGTCAGACTTCAATGAGCACATATGAGCAGATGGCGAGGAAAGACAGATACGAAGGGTTTGGAATTAAGCCCTGAGGGTGACCTTTTTAGTAAATTTGCTTTTTTTTTAAATCAAGTTTTATACCATGTAGTGTTACCGCAGTATTGTTCCGTCTATTGCAACGTAAACTCGGCGGTTTCACAAGATCCTGCCAAAAAACATTTAAGCCGTTTGTCTCAGATTTCCACGGAATTTGCACCAAATTTACAACACTTACCAGGTTTGTATTTTTTCGTGTGTTCTAGTGAGGTGAAGGATTGTGGCAACATGGTTGCTGACAAGACCTGAATATGTTTTGTTCACTTCCTTGCAAGAAGAAAAGTGGAAGAAATGTTCACCTTATTTTTAATTTGTTGCTGATGAAATTTCAACCAATTGCCATACTCTGCACTAAAAGAGCCAATCAGTCTTCTGTCATAAATATTTCACTCCACTCTCTGCATATATAACACACTGTTTATAGCTACACAATAATTGCAAAACATCTAACTATACTCCTGGATCCGCTACAGTGAAGGATACATTGGCTGGGAAATTGGATTGGACAGTTCTCCTACCACTCCTTTCCAACCTCATTCACTTCTCGATTGCTTTACTGCCCTTTTTTTGCGACACCCTTCATTTTTCCTCTCACTTCCCTCAGTTACCTTCCTTGGTATAGACGGGCAAACAAGGGACCATTTGGCATTGGCACTCACGCTTTACAGGTCGTGTTGCACTCGTGGGCTGGCACGCAGAGAAATGCACAACACTGGTGGGGAAACTACTTCGTGACAGAACATTATTGCAAAACGTTTAGAAGGACGTGGTGTTTGGTGCCAGGGAAACCACAAAGAAAAGATAGATCAATAATAATTCATTTACATCTTTAACATATTTGTTAAAGGCTAATTTAACCTTCGTTATATACAGGAACAAACAGCAAATTTCCTGGTTTATGCACCAGGAAGCACAAAACCAGTCTCCCCTCCTGAGCCACTTTCCCCCCAACCCCTCCCTTCACTTAGATAATCTGATCAAGAATGACAAACTCGCCCTCTAGGGGAAGTCCAAGTGTGAATGTCAAGCAAGATTAGTTTCAGTTTTGTGTGGTTGCTTGGTCGATAAGCCAGTCCTGTGATATTGAAACTTTCGAGCGTTCCTACACATGCTTAAACAATAATACAATTTCACTGTTTAAGTTTGCATCATTTATACAATATTAGAAATTGATTTGGGTGAGTAAAAGTGACTAAAAGCTTGATGAAGGAATTCTTGCAGACATTCCACAGAGGAAATGCTGTGTGTCAGCTAAACTAATGGTTACAGAAGACTGCTGTGAGGAACATCAAACAACGATTTCCGTTACATGCACAGCATTTGTCTGAATCCTGATGCACATGAACAAATTAAAGAGGCCTGTGATGCAATACTAATGATCCCTCGTGGGATTACCTTTCAGTGATACCATTCAAGCCGCAAACAGATCCAAGGCTGATCTATTACACGCTTCAAAAATAATCTGGACAGGTAGCATCCTTTTTGTTATTAGCCTGCTACATAGTTGAGGCTTTGCTTTATCTTTGAGCACTGTGTGTAAGAACTTCGATATTTAATTCCAAGAAAGCTATACCAAAAACCAAACTGGTTCATGCCAGTCAGTCAGCAGCCAGGGCAGGAAACCAAATGCTGACTGAAATGGTCAAATCCTGTCAAGGATCACTGAACTGATTAATGAAGCAGTACGAAGAAAAGTGGCCCTTATTATATGACCTTACACATTTCAATTAAATGGATTGCACACTTGAAAAATGACAATGAGTGTAGCAGTCCCTTACAGCTAATTACATGAAAAATACTTTATGTATGGTCTTGCAGACTATTCTAGCCTCAGCAGTAAGACCCTGTCAAGTACAAATCTTTCTTTTATAACTTGTTCGTGGCCTGAGGGGAAGAACAAGTCAAATGACTCTTGGTGTAGATCAGAAAAATGGCACTTAAAAAGTGACTGAGTCGATTTCATTCTTTCATATATTCACTTATAACATTTTAACAGTCACAAATAGTTGGTGTGTTCAGCTATATTTCAGTAAAAGAAAAATGGAAAATAATGGAAACAATGCAAGCAACAACTGGATGTGGAAAATAAAATGACATAGTTTCAGTACTATGCAAAGATATGAGTGAAAATATTATGTATGAAAGAAATGTTTACTACAAATATGAAAGATCCAGGCAGTCCATTAGCTGTATTTTGAATAACGTCTGAAAACTAATCGATTATTTGTTGATCTTCAGAATATTATGCAGTACTTCTCTTTCTAATTGCTATAAATGTTCCTATCAGGACTCTTACTGTTTTTACTTTCAATACTAATAGTAATAATTGATTAATGTTACTGAAGCTGCAATTTTTGCATTCCCTTGATTTAATATATATCTTTATTTGAGTTCAGTTTCACAAATTAAAAAAAAAGACGTCGACCACTGTCTTGGAGTAGAGTTGAATAGTTTTAAACAATTAAGCTTGAATAATTTTTAAAATGATAACATATTTAAAATAGCAATATTTTCTTTTATAAGTCATCAAATTGTTCATTTTTTAAATGTTATGTTATTTAAACCTTTTCAGTAATGCACATTAAACCTTTATTTTAAAAATTGCCATCCTAAAATGCATAATCAAACAATGGTATTCGAATGCGGAGTACAACCAAGTCTCTTGAAGAGGAATACTGCAACTTTAAAGTGCTCAAATATTGACAGATCTAATGGATTTTTAAAATTTTTATGTTATCTGTGTTTAACACATTACTCAACTTATTCACACAAATCCCTGATTTGCGGTATTTTAATGCAACTTTTTTTCAGTTTTGCTATTTTAGGAAAGAACAATTGATTTCTTAATGACTTCCTTTGAACATTCTGAATATAGATTGATTTTTCCCTCAGCCCTTTGCTTTGCGTTATCAGAGAAGTATTGCAACAATGGTGAAGGAACAGAAAAGAAAGCAACACTTGAATTTATATACACCATTTTGTAGCTTCAGGATGTTCCAAAACATCCTTCAAATAACGAAGTACCATTCAATTTGCAATACTAGAAATCTGGAAGACACATTACTGCACATAAGCTCAATCTCATAGTAATTCAATAACTGGTGTTTCAATGATGGTGGTTGAAGGATAATGGTCAAGAAACTAAGGAAATTTTATCTGCTGTTCTCCAAATAGTGACATGGTATCACTTCATTCAGCTGACAGTGCAGACAGAGTCATGATTTAGCCTCTCATTTCAAAGATGGCATCTCAAACAGTGCAGCACTCCCTAAGCACTGTATAGGAGTGCCAGCCCTTATTTTGGTGCTCATGATTTCTTCTCTGAGCCTCAAAATTTACATTTACACAATGCACTGCAGTAACTCAACAAAGCTCCTTTGACAGAATCCAAACCCATGACTTCTAGCACTTAGAACGACAAGAGTGGTAGAGAGTTGTGAATACCACAATCTGAAAATATAACACATGTTATGTGAGCATTCCTGCTTATCATGTTGTAAGTGGAATTAACCTGAGTCAGCACCTACTTGGTGATGTAGGCTTGCAGATTCATTCTTAAGTATTTGGTGATCCAGTACAGTAGAGGAAAACCACTTACTGGTCTAATTAGAAGAGATTCTTGTTTTGAAGAAATAATTTATTGCATGCCAGCAAATACTTACAGTTTACTTTGACTCAATAGACATTGTTGCAGAGAACATGAGAAAGACCTAGATTTTACATCTTACTCCTTTCAGTTAGTTCATCCAAAAGTCGATATGGATCATCATAGTGGATGGTTGTCAAGAAAATACTCAATATTAACCCTTTTAGACGCTTACAGTCTTATACATCACCAAAGCTATATTTTCCATTTTTTAATATGACACATTTGTGTATATAATTGCATTTCCCAGCTGCTGACTTCACAAATTCGGGCAGTCTGGAGGTTTCATTATTGACAAATAATTCATTTGCATCAGATTTAGAAGACTGGATGATCTCTGGATTGAAAACTTTAATTCTTCTTCTGATTGTGTGAGATCGGAAAGTCCCTTATAACTAAAGGATCTTTAATGGATTTGCTTCATGCAGGATGGCTGCCCAGTCAAAATAGATCTGTCCTTTGCATCTGTATGAAGTCTGTTGGCTCCGAGACCATAGGGTCACATCCTGCTGGGAGCTGAGCAGGTGTCTGATCTCTGGTAGGCTTCCAACCGTCAAAGGCTTGGGCATTTCTCCCTCTGATATAAAGTCAGAAGGAGTAGAATCTGTGTGGAGTTGAGGAGCTGCAAAAGAAAAAGCACCCTGGTAAGAGATCTGTATAGGTCTTCCAGCAGTAGTCAGGACGTGCGGCAGAAAATAAATCAAAAGTTAGAAAAGGCATGTAAGAAAAACACAATTACAGTAATCATGGGGGTTACAATATGCATGTGGATTGGAAAAACCAGGTTGGTAGCAGATTCCTAGAAAAGGAATTCCTGGAATATCAACAAGCTGGTTTTTTTGGAGCAGCTTGTGGTAGAGCCTACAAGGAAACGCACAATTCTGGATTTGGTGATTTATAATGAGATAGACTTGATTAGGGAGCTTAAGGTGAATGAACCCCCTCGCGGCAGTAACCATAAATATGACAAAATTCATCCTTGCAATTTGAGAAGGAGAAGATGGAATCAGATGTAATGGTATTATAATTGAGTAACTGTAACTACAAAGACAAGAGGAAGGCATTTGCGAGTGTTGATTGGAAGGGGAGCTTAGGATGGAAGACAGTGGAGCAGCTATGCCAGGGGTTTCTAGGGTAATAAAGCAGAAATTCATCCCACAGAAGAAGAAATTTACTCAGAGGAAGATGGCTGACAAGGGAAGTCAGGGACAGCATAAAAGAAAAAGAAACAGCACATAATGTGGTGAAGAATAATGGGAAGCCAGAGGATTGGGAAGCCTTTAAAAACTAGCAGAGGATAATTAAAAAAGCAACGAGGGCTGAGATGAAATTTGAGGGTAAGCTAGCTATTAATATAAAAGAAGATTGCAAGCTTTTTTTAAGACATATAAATGATTAGAGAGAGCCAATTGTGGACTTTAGACCATTGGAAAGTGAGGCTGGAGAAGTAGTAATGGAGAACAAAGAAATGGTGGAGGAACTGAATAGATACTTTGTGAAGACATCAGGAGCAAACCAGAATTTCAAGAGAATCAGAGGGCAGAGGTGAGTGTAGTGGCTGTCACTAAGGAGATGATGCCGAGGAAGCTGAAAGGTCCGAACTGCATAAATCACCCAGACCAACTCGACTGAATCCCAAAACTATGAAGGAGATAGTTGAGGATATTGTGGAGGCTATGGTCATGATCTTTTAGGAATCACTGAAGTCAGGGAGGGTCCCAGAGAATTGGAAAATGGCAAATGTAACACCTCTGTTTAAGAAGGGAGGGAGACAAAAGATAGGAAATTATAGCCTGACCTTGGTTACTGCTAAGATTTTAGAGTCCATTATTAAGGATGAGATTGCACACTATTTGAAAGTGCATAGTCAAGTAGGGCTGAGTCAGAATCTTTTAGAATTCTTTGAGGAAGAAACAAGTAAGTTAGACAAGGGAGAGCCAGTGGATGGGATCTATTTGGATTTCCAGAAGGTGTTTGACAAGATGCCACACAGGAGGCTGCTAAATAAGATAACAACCTATGGTGCAAGCTACTGACATGGACACAGGATTGGCCAATTGGCAGAAAGCAGAGATTTGCGATAAAGGGGTCTATTTCATGTTGGCAGCCAGTGAGTAGTAGAGTTCTGCAGGGGTCAGCATTGGGACAACTATTCACAATACACATTAATGATCTGGATAAAGAAACTGAGAGCACTGTTGCCAAGTTTGCAGATGACACAAAGATAAGTGGAGGGGCAGGTAGTGTTGAGGAAGTGGGGAGGCTACAGAGGACTTGGACAGGCTAGGACAGTGGCAGATGTGATACATTGTGGAAAAATGTGAGGTTATGCACTTTGGTACAAAAAAAAGGGGCTATTTTCTAAAGGTAGAACACTTCAGAAATCTGAAACAAAAATGGACTTAGTTCAGGATTCTGTGAAGGTTAACATGCAGGTTCAGTTGGCACTTTGGAAGGCCAATGCAATGTTAGCATTCATTTCAAAAGGGCTAGTACAAAGGTTGTGTATGGCTCTGATCAGACTGTATTTGGAATACTGTAAGCTGTTTCAGGTCCACTATCTAAAGAAGTACATGCTAGAAGTGCAGTGGGTCCAGAGTACGTTTATAAGAAAGTTAATGGGGATGAAGGGCTTGTCATATGAGGAGTGGTTGACAACTCTAGGTCTGTACTTGATTGAGTTTAGAAGGATGAGGGGGATCTCATTTTAAACTACAGAATGTTGAGAGCCCTGGATAGAGTGGACACGGAGAAGATTTTTCCACTACTAGAATCCGAGGACACAGCCTCAGAGTGAAAGGATTACCCTTTAGAACTGAGATGAGTCAGAATGTGGTTATCTGTGGAACTCATTGCCACAGTAGGCTGTGGAGGCCAAGTTATTGAGTGTATTTAAGACAGAGATAGATAGATTCTTGATTATTAAGGGAATCAAAAGAACCAAGGGGAGAAGGCAGGAGAATGAGGTTGAGAAACATATCAACCACAATCCAATGGCAGAGCAGGCTTGATGGATGGAATGGCCTAATTCTACTCCTATATCTTATGATCTTATGGTCTCCTGCAAGGACATAAAGTGGGCGGATGACTAAGGTGCAAGTGGATGGCACGGCTGTTAGTGTTGGTGCATGTGGGGGCAATATGTTGTGGTGTTCTGTGTGAGGAGGCAAATGGAGAGCATTCAGGGTTAGTGGTGTGGGAGAGTGGGACAGTGATGTCAATTGAGTAACTGGGTACTGCTGCATGCAACATAGATGGTTTCAGGGCATGGGCCAATGGTGGGTATGGTGCAAGATGGAGTCAGTACGAGGTTGCAGCGTACAACATTTACTCTGGCAGGACAACTAAGGTCATTGACCTTCTTTTGCACTACAGCATGGTCCTGTGTACCTTGGAGTTGACACTGATTTGGATGGTTATCTCTGACTAGCCTTCTCTGATGGTTCTTCAGAAAATGAACACCTCTTCACTGTACCACCCCATTCAGCAGAAGCGCCAGCTCTCCCTTGGAGAAATGCCTTGCCAGCCTCACCTTCTCCCTTACCCTCCTCTCACTGCTTGCAGGACAGAGCAGGTCAGTTGCCAAATGCCAGTGCTCTTCCATGTAAGCAGTCAGTGTTCAAAGATGGTGTAGATGCAAGAGATGCTAGTCCTAGGGCTGATATCTCAGTGGCAAGTTTTTCCCAGAAGGGAAAAGATGGAGTGGAGATCAGATGTTCTCCAAGGCATGTGGTGAGAATGGTGATTAGTGCAGAAAGTCTGATAAGATCCACCAAAAAAACTCATTCGGTCTTTTGGCAATTCCTCCAACAAACCCAATATGTCTTCCACTTAAAACTATTAGATCCAGCCATAGGCACTGTTTTATTTATGGACATTGGACTTTAAAAAGATTGAAACTAATTGTTAGTTACTTTTCCATATGGTGGTTGAATAATTTGTAGGTTTTCGTTTTATCTAAATCTATGGGCTCTGAATTTTTAATTTGAGGACATTGGAGATTTTTAAAATACACTTGGAAATGATGCATAAATACAGCTACAGTTTTTGAATTCTTAGAAAACTGACATTTTTGTTAACAGATTAATAATGACTACACTTCCAATTAATCTATTGTGTGTCATGCTCTGTGAATAAAATGGTGATCTAATTAGACTGTCTATAAATTCAAATCAATTTACACTTTTTTCTGTTGTCGTATAAAGTTTTAATTGCATTTTTTACATAATTCTTGAAAATAAATAGGTTGTTTCAGACAGCTATAATTTGGCACCATACTAAAGAAAGATATATAGTAAGCATATTTAAACCATTCAGAACTATGAACAATTTTTCAGACTTTGACAATCTAAAATGTTATAGAGTCATACAGTATAGAACAGTACAGACATCTCGTCTCCGTCAACACAGAAAAATCCATTACCTCTCTACACACTTTCCAATTTCTAGCACTTAGCCCATAGCCTTGAATGTTATGACATTTCAAGTGCTCATTCATGTAGTTTTTCAAGATTGTGAGGTTTCCTGCCTCTACTAACCTCCCATGCAGTACCTTCCAGATTCCCAGCACCCACTGAGTGAAAAATGCCTTTCCTCAATTCCCCTGTAAACCTCCTGCTCTTCACCTTAAAATTATGCCCCCTCGTTATTGAGAAAGTGAGGACCACAGATGCTGGAGATCACAGAGTTGAGAGTGTCGTGCTGGAAAAGCACAGCAGGTCAGGCAGCATCCGAGGAGCAGGAGAATCGATGTTGCGAGTGTAAGCCCTTCATCAGGGTTATGAAGGGCTTATGCCTGAAACGTTGATTCTCCTGCTCCTTGGATGCTGCCTGACCTGATGTTCTTTTCCAGCATTACACTCTCGACGTCCCCCCCCTCGTTATTGCCCCTTCAACTAAGGGGAACAGCTGCTCCCTATCTAGGGAGCTGTTCATGTCCCTCATAATTTTATAAACCTCAATCAGATCTCTTTGCCTTATCCTTCTCTGCTCTAAACAAATCAACTCGAACCTATCCAGCATCTCACCAAAGTTACAATGCTTCTCTATGCAACATCCAGCTGAATCTCCTTTGTACTCCCTCCATTGCAATCATGTCCTTCCTATTATGAAGCAGCCAGAACTGCAAACGGTACTCCAGCTGTGCTCTAACCAAAGTTTTGTACATTTCATACCGATTTGTCCATCTTTTTCTTGTCTCCTAGCACACTTTCTTTCAGCATTTGTTTACATTTGACACTTGCCAAACTATTTCTCTTTACATACAGTTTGATTCCTACATCTCCTACAGTGAAAGGGAATAGGAATTTTACCTTTAAAAATGCAGAAGATTTATATGATCTGAAAAGCCTAGGGAAAGTATATATTTTTTATTTGCTCATGGAATGTTGGTATTGCCTGCATTTGGTATGGCCTGTATTTATTGACCAGCTCTAATGACTCTGGAGAAAATCGTGATGAGTCATCTTCTTGTATCACTACAATTCCTGTGATGTAGTATCACCACAGTGCTATTATGTAGAAAAGTCCAGGATTTTAGACCAGTGAAATTTATGGAAAGGTGACATATTTCCAAGGTAGAATGATTTGTGACATGAAGGGGCTTGCATGTGGTGGTGTTCCCATGTACATGCTGTCCTTGTTCTACAGAATGTTTGAAATATTCTGCACATCTCTATTTCAAACAAATATGGGAACATGAGCTGACATGAACTGTATACCTCAATATGCTGAACAGTTTGTGGGATCAGGACATGTTAAGTCAAAATGATTTGCTGAGCATGGAATTCATTATGTCAGCATTCCAAGCAGGCTTTCTTCTTACAATTTCTTCTCTAATTGAATGTGTGAAAGGAATTTGTCTATATCTTGAGAGTTTGGAAGATACTGATCTCGTCACTTGTGTTTATGTTAATAAAATGATCCTGAAATATTTCTGAAGGCAACATAACAATTAACATAAATCTGTCAAATATCCATGAGACAGAATAATACAGTACTCTGCTGGCAGATGTGCATGTGAGGGTCCATGGGTATACTTCCCACTCCTGACCTGTTCATTTTACAGGGGGCTTATGAGGTCTAGTGCAACTCTATTTCCTCAGCCCAATTATTGGCTATTTAATAGCTGCTTCCTGTTCAATTTATGGACTGGCAGAAGGAGTTCAGGACCATGGACATTCCAGAAGATCATCCTGCTTGGGCCTTGAGCAGGAAAGTGGGATGCAGCTCCATCCCTGGCTCCCTTTCCACAATGGGCACCAACTCACACCCAGTCTGCCCTGTCCCCACTCCAGGGCCCACCTTCCCAGGCTAGCATTGCCTACCATCAATTTCTCCTTACCATCCCCAGGCCTCACCTGTCATTCCTGCCATTGGATTTGGCATCGACTAGACATTAGGGACTGTTGACCCTACAATGACGACTGCAGATTATGGCCAGGCAGGTTGGCCGGCAGCTTTTTAAGGTGATACCTCCTTTGATGTGATGGTAGAAAACCCACCTCCAGCCATTTAATTTTCTTCAGACTTCCCTAATGCTTTGTGTGATGAGATAGGAAATCCTTCCATCTAAAAATACCAGCCTGTGGTAATAGAATGTTTGGAAGATATTAAGAAGAATTAAGTTTATTTTGCTGCCTTCAGTGTGTTCTCAGACATCACTGTTATGTAAATTTGAAATATACTATTAATTTGTGGTTAAATGGTAGAATTAGAATGAGTTGTGAGTGAATCATTGCATGCTATACTTTTATTGGACTGTGGAATGTGATGTACCAGTGCTCATATTGGATTGTGAAATGCGGTATACTTGAATAGTCATATTGGATTATGTAAAATGCACTCAATAAAGATCCATGTACTCATGGAATCATGAACTGTGTTGTATTAATAATATGCGTATTATTAGGTTTCAATTTTAAAATGACTGATGATTTAAATAAATAAGCTTTTATTTTAATGGTCTTTTAAAACATAATTTTCCTTTAATTCCCTTTAGACTTTCCAGGCTAAAAATTGAGTTGACTTGGTTTTCAGGTATATGAAGATAATAGTTGGTGGTCTATTCACATTCAGGTGGACTAATATGAGCATCAAGCAATCTTTTTGTATCCAAATCATCTGTATGCACTGTACCCATTGCTCACATAGTATAGTCAAATGGTTTTCCTTAAAGACAGGCTATACCCTGATGGGAAGCTGTACAAATATATAGCTCTGATGAAAATTATTTAAAGTTGAATACCATGCTAGTTAAAGCATTAAAGAGTAACGCTACCCCTAAAAATAGTCAGAAAGCCTCCTATCACTATTAAGGAGCAATGGTGGAATCTGGGGACACCTTGGCAGAAGATTCTACACAGAACTTATCTGGTTCTCAGCCTCTCCTCCATTTCCCGAACATGGTGCAGACCCAAAGGCAATGCCATTGCTGCTCTTATTTCTCTTGCAAAACACTCTCTGTCAACTCCAAAGACAAACCAACTACCCGCAAAAATAATCCAGAATACTTCCATGCTCTTTTGAATAGAAACAGTTTCCAATTAAATAATCTTATTTAATTTGAGTGCCTGGCTCTTTAATGTATATCAGTACAGGGCCTAATAAGCAGTTGAATGCTCCTTTTTGCACAGCGATGTTGCAAGAGATATGAGTGATGTACTTTGTCTGAATATTCATTTGCCCAATTACAAATCCTGGTGTCACACCAGCCAGTTGGAATATGTAACATCAGAATAGTATCCATTCAGTTTATTCATGCAGAAAGGGCACAACCCCTCCCATGTCCTGCTAACTGAACACGATGCAACACCAAGGGACACAAGGAGCATGTCATGAGGCCCTATAATGCATCGTTTCACATTCATCTTAAATTTCATGTGAAAATTTCAGCAATCTTTTTATTAAATAATTGTGACATCAGTAACCAGTTACAATGTCCTTAACTCTGCTATTATTTGGTTTGCTTTATAACCTAACCTTCTATGCTGTGTTTTACTGATCTCAGTTGGGCAGTTAGGACATATTCCTTACACATGGAATGAAAAATGACTGGTGAGGAGATACGTTAATACATAGCATAAATATTCCAGAAGGTTATTATAAATTAGCATTGCATTGAGACATTGAAACTAGTCATTTGACCATGCTCTTGATGATGTTGAAAAATTAAGAAATATTCCATATGAGGTAATCAAAAGCAAAACTATTTTAAACATATTCTTTGGCAATTTTTTTGTTTTCTATTCCCTTAGTCAATGATGGAATATTTAGTCCACTGGTCTCACATCTGAATGTTCCTCCATATCACTTCTTCCAACAAGCAGATATTCTTGATGCATTCATTAGGAATTTTGGCTTACTAAGGAACATGAGTCACAGTTATGGGATTAAAGTTATAGTCATAGAGTCATAGAGATGTACCGCACGATAACAGACCCTTCGGTCCAACTCATCCATGCCGACCAGATATCCCAACCCAATCTATTCCCACCTGCCAGCACCCAGTCCATATCCCTCCAAACCCTTCCTATTCATATACCCATCCAGATGCCTTTTAAATGTTGCAGTTGTACCAGCCTCCACCACTTCCTTTGATAGCCAAATCCACCAAATGGGAGAAATGCTCACCACTTCTGCATTTCATGAAAAAGTTTGCCTCATGAGTTTTGGTGTTGTAATAGATTTGAAAGCACTATTGATTTAGAATTTAAGAGTTGCTCAGTATGGAATTTCTTTACCAGGACTATATATAGGTCAGTAAGATCAGGAAGTATAGTTATCTTACAGCTGTGGTCAGTCCACCAGATGGTATAATTTGCATGAGCTTTTAATATCCACTTTTACAGCTTGATACTTGGCCTTCCTACTACTATGTGCTATTTTTACGTGCATTCAGTTCCCCATTGTGAATGTTACTGTGAAAAGATTTCCCAGAATATTAGTTTGCAATTCTCTTGCTTCACTATTTCACAACTTGAAAGTGTTCCTTATAGCAATATTAGGGCAATAACTGCAACTAATGCATTTTATTATCACTCAATCTATTCAGAAATAATTAAGATGTTTCCACACTGTAATCTAATCTAATCTAATCTAATCTAATAATTAAAAAATTTGAGGGGTTAGAACATTACTTGTAATAAATAAGGTGCCAATTAGATACCTTGTATGATTTTACTTTCCATCGAAGTGGAGAAAACAAAACTACTGATGAGTATAATGGGCCAATCTGCTGCTGCCATCCTTGCCAGCCTCACCAATTCCAAACATTATCAGCTAGCATTTTCATTGTATTTATGCTTTTCTGTGGAAAACTAGTACAGAGTTCAGCTCAATACATGGTGAAACACTGGTCACAAATGCCAAAGCTAAAGTTTTGTTTGTTTGTCAGCTTCCCAGAGGTGACAGGATAATGCCACAGATAGTGATAGAGAGATGGCAGTAATATTTGTTTTGCTTTGGTATTTACAAGGGAAATAGAACGTGTTGAATTACAAATTAAAAAAAACAAACAAGAAGGTTATGCCTCCAGTCCAGATGGATTGCATCCATGTATTTTCAAATACGGAGGAGATAGCAAAGGTCTTACCACTGATATTTAATAACTCATTAGGATGAAAAATAGCTTAGTGGAAGAGGACTGGTGGATTGCTGATATAATTCTTATATTGAAAAGGGGGACAGAAATGTTCCTGGTATATAGAACAGTTAGATTTACATTATTACATAGGTGTCCTATGATCCTGTCCCACCCGCTACCTGAGACTGAGCAGTGCTCCGAAAGCTAGTACTTCCAAGTAAATCTGTTGGACGATAACCAGGTGTTGTGTGATTTTTAAATTTGTCCACCCCAGTCCAACACCAGCACCTGCACATCAGATTTACATTAGTGGTAGGAAAAATAACAAAAATCTTTACAAAAGAAGAGCATTTAAAAATTATAACAATGAATAAGCA
>NW_025211897.1:0-2217 GCF_004010195.1 Chiloscyllium plagiosum
TTCTATTTCAGACCTCATTCGGAATATTCTACAACCGATATTGCCTCGAACAATGTGTAATCAGTGTTCCACAGACCACTACATTACTGGCTTTCCCGGAATATTGATTACCCAACATTGCTCGGAACATTCTATACCCAACATTCCCCGAAAACGTTTATAATTGGCATTCTCTGGAATATTCTGTAACTGAATATCCCCAAAACATTCAATATTCAATATTGACTGAAACATTCTATGCACGATATTTTGCAAAAAAAACCTGTACCGAATTTTCAATTTTCAACAACAATCCAGACTCAACATGCCCTGAGGCATTCTGTACCCAATACTTCCCGCTACACTCTGTAGCCAACATTTCTCTGATCGATCTATTCCCGAAATTGTCTGAAACGTTTGCAACCGAGATTCCCCAGAATATTGCATACCTGACATTCAGTTGAATATTCTGTACGTGACATTCCACAGAACATTCCTGACCGAACGTTCCCCAACCATTCTCTGCCCGATATTCGCTGGAAAATTCTGCAAGCCATGTTCCACAGAGCATTCGATACCTGTCATGTCCCGAATCATTCTTTAGATGACCTGCCCCGGAGCATTTGGTACTCTATATCCCCACATCATTCTGTTTCCGACATTACCAAGAAAGGTCTATTCACGACATTCCATGGAACATTTGATGCTTGACATTCTCCAAAACATTCCCTACGTGGAATTCTCCAGAATGACATTCGCCAAAAATTCCGTTTTGTCATTCCCTGGAACAATCCATCCTGGCCATTCTCCAGAACATTTCATTCCTTACATTCTTAGGAATATTGAGAATGAAAACTGAACACTGCAGCCGACTTTGTACAGAGTACTCCATCCCCGACGTTTACCACAAATATCTGTGCTTGATATTCCAGGGAAAATTCTCGACCCGATATTGAACAGAGCATTCCATACCGGACATTCCCTGCGTGTGATTGACCCTACAATTCCAGGACCATTCTATCATCGACATTCCCTGGAATACTCTGCATACGACAATCCCCGGAACATTCTGTACCTGATATTCCCCGGAACATTCTCTTCCTAACGTTTCCTGGATAATTCTGAAACCCGAATCCCACTCCCTGGAACCATTCTGTACCCGACAGTCTCAGGAACAGTCTATGCCCGACACGCCCCTGTAAATTCTATCCCGGGCGTTTTGCAGAATATTCTGTGCCTGACATTTTCTGCAATATTCCATATACGACTTTTTGTCGAACATTCTGAAACTTACATTCCCTGGAACATTCCATACCCATTAATAGCCCCGAACATTCTTTAAGCGAAATTCTATACACGAATTTCTGCAGAATATTTCTATCCTCGAACATTCAGCGGAACATTCTATACCAGACATTTTCCAGTTCATTCTATATTCAAAATTCCCTGGAAACATCTGTAGCTGACATTTGTTGGAGCTTTCTGGAATTTATAATCTCCAGATCAATCTGTAACACGCATTTTCCAGTACGTTCTACACCATACATTCCCCAAAACATTCTATATTCGGAGTTCCCTGAAAAATCTTGTACAAGACTTTTTCCAGAATTGCTCAGCAGCATATTGTACCTGACATTCCTCGGAGCAATCCATACCTGACATTCATTGGGCCATTCTGAAGCTGACATTCCATGGAACACAGTGTATCCGACATTCATTGGAACACTCTCTACCCAACATTTCCCAGAACATGGCGTAACAGACATTCCTCTGAATATTCTTACCCAACATTTTCCAAAGCGTTCTGGTCCTGATATCTCTGGATTATATTTCAACATTCTCTCCCCGGTACATTCTGTACCGTTTATTCCAAAGAAAATTGTAGGGGAAGAAAGTGAGGACTGCTGAAGCTGGATATCAGATTCTAAACAGGTGCTGGAAAAGCACAGTTGGTCAGGCTGTCGGATTTTGCCTGTCCTGCTATGCTTTTCCAGCAACGAAATCTCGATCCAGCAATTTCTATAATCGATATTCCTTGAAACATTCTTTACCTGACATTCTCCAGAACGTTTTGGGTCTGACATTCCATCGATCATTCTACACCTGACCCAGCCGAGAACATTCTTTCGGCAACATGCCCTGGAAAGTTCTATAAACGACATTCCCCGAATCATTTTGCCCTGAATATACTCAGAAAATTCTATACCTGACATCGCACGTATCATTCCGTACGTGACA
>NW_025211897.1:24643-25000 GCF_004010195.1 Chiloscyllium plagiosum
TTCCTATAATAGGGCGACCAGAACTGGACGCAGTATTCCAAGTGCGGTCTAACCAAAGTTTTATAGAGCTGCAACAAGATCTCACGACTCTTAAACTCAATCCCCCTGTTAAGGAAAGCCAAGAAGGACGTGGATACTTTGGAGAGGGGGCAGAGAAGGTTTACCAGGATGTTGCCTGGTCTGGAGGGTTTTAGTTATGAGGAGAAGTTGGATAAACCCAGATTGTTTAGGCAGAGGCAGAGGGGCGACCTGATAGAGGTCTACAAAATTATGAGACATAGATCAGGGGTAGATAGAGTCCTTTTCCCAGGATGGAAAGATCAACTACAAGAGGGCACAGGTTCAAGATGAGAGGGG
>NW_025211898.1:0-25000 GCF_004010195.1 Chiloscyllium plagiosum
AGGGGAGCAGACTTCACAGAAAACTCTGAGCCCCAGAGGAAATCAATTAACTGAATATTTATTCTGGGCCCTGGAGTTAGAGAAAACAATCACCCATGAGTCCACAGTCTTCTCTGGAACAGCAGTTTCTCAATGAACTATATACAGAGGAACCTCGATTGTCCAAAAGAGATGGGCGGGCACTACTGATTTCTGATGAAAATGTAAATCATCCCTGAATGGCAAGGAAATGTCCATGTAAACCTCCCACATTCCACCTATAAGACAAAAACACACTACCTTACCCACGGAGCATTACATTTCCTGCAGGTTAGTAGAGCAAATTAACTCTTTATATTAATGCCCAGAGAGACAGTCTCACAATCTTTAAACATTACACCTTCCTCAAAAGGCTAAAGGTTGATCAAGGTAACATGGTGATCAAGCACTGGATCAGCTGTGCAAATTCAACCTTCTATAGCATGCGTTTGACATCAAAATGTTCCATGGGTTGGCAAAAGTTCTAGTTATTGATCAGTTGCCATCACATTCCTATACTGCTGAATGACTTAGACTACATATCAGTGACATACAAGAGTGGTGAACAAGTTCCAAAAAGCCTATTGACATTGGAACAGGAGTTGACCATTCAGACACGGAGTCTGCTCCATTATCTAACACAATCATGGATAAATCAAACACCTCAATGCCAACACACTATCCCTATAACTCTTCCTAGCACTGGCAATTAAAACTTTATCAACCTCTATGTCAAACATATTCAAAGACTGAGATTCCATATCCCTCTGGTGAAGAGAAATCGAAAGATCCACCACCCTCTAAGTAAAAAACAATTTATCATCTCAGCCCTAAAATGTATCCCCCTTTGTCACAAGTGTCATCACCTGGATCTAGGCTCAACAATTAGGGAAACATCTTAGCTGCTCTACCTGGTCTATCCCTTTAAGTATTTTAAAAGTTTTAACCTCTCGTTCTTCTAAACCCAATATTTCCTAAACTGTCTTCATGGAACAGTCTTGCTATGTCTGGGGAAAAAAAACTGATATTTTTAAATCTAATTTCTCTTTGGCAATATCTTTCCAGGATGAGGAGACCAAAAATTGCACACAATATTCCAGGCACAGTCTAAGCAAGCTCCTACAAAATTAAAGCAAAATTAGATTGCTCCTGTATCTAAATCATCTTACAGTAACACCTTTTGAATAGCTTGTTGAACCTGTTAGCCTTCAGTGAATTATCAAAACACCCAAATTCCTTTGTACTTCTCTACTTCACAACCTCAATTAAGAAATACTCCACACACCTGTTCATAGAATCCCTAAAGTGAATAACCTCTCAGTTTTCTACATTATATTCCATTTGTCATGTTCAAGACCATTTACTTAATCCATACAAATCCTCCTGAAGGTGCTTTACACATCTCACACTCAGTCAGAGTTGTACGACCCAAAAATTTGGAAATACGATGTTTGCCCTTAAGTTCAAAATCATTGATATGTACACATATAGTGACCAGTTAAGGCCAAAGTTCTGATCCTTGTGATATCCTGACAGCCACAGTCTAGCAATGTGAGCAGTAACTCATGAATTATTTGCTTTAATTTTACTAACAAACCTCCTAAGGGGAACATAGAAATCCTTCTGAAAATCCAAATATACTACACCCATAGATTCTCTTGATTTGTCCTAAAAAAACTTCCAACATGATTTCCCCTTTTCAAGTTTGCATTTTTAAAAATCTAAACACTCATTGATCTCGTCACTTAAGAAACAGTCTAGGATTTTCCCTAATAAAGCAGATAATAGTTCCCAGGAATTTATCAACTTTCAGACCCATTAATTTCTCTAGTACAATCTTCTTACAAATTGTAACTTCCTTCATTCACTGAGTTACTTGGATGTCTAATTCTGGGAGATTCTTGCATCTTCCTCAGTAAAAAATGACGAAGTTAAAAAGTAGCCTCTATCATTTCACTATTCTCCTGCCTTTCCTTTTAAATGAATCTATAATTAACTTAGTGAAATTTTTTTTTTGTACTGGTAGAAGCCTTTACAGTCCATTTGTGTGTTTTTGCTAGACTCCATTTATATAAAATGCTTCCTTTCCTTATCAGTTTTTTGGTCTTTCTTTGCTTTATTCTAAAACTTCTCAACCCCCAGCTTCAGTGCTATTTCTATACTTTACAAACATTTGTTTTTAATCTTATATAAACTTTAATTTCCTTTATCAGCTACAATGGAATGACCTTTGTGATCTTATGCACCTCAAATGAACATAGTTGCTGCAAGCTACATTATAGTCATTTGCAAACTGTCTATTGTCTAAGGCATATGCTTAATTTATGTGCACAATCCAGTTTAGCCAATTTGTGCCTTATGCCTTAATTTCTCTTATTCAAATTTAGCACTCTTGCTTCAGATCGAATCATTTGGGTGGTTGGCACGGTGGCACAGTATTGAGCACGGCTGCCTAACAGCGCCAGAGATCTGGGTTCAGTTCCCACCTTAGGCGACTGTCTGTGTGGAGTTTGCACATTCTCCCCGTGTCTACGTGGGTTTCCTCCGGGTGCTCTGGTTTTCTCCCATAGTCCAAAGATGTGCATGGTGAATTGGCCATGCTAAATTGCCTGTAGTGTTAGGTGAAAGGGTCTGGGTGGGTTGCGCTTCAGCGGGTCGGTGTGGACTTGTTGGGCCGAAGGGCCTGTTTCCACACTAAGTAATCTAATCTAATTTTGATCACGTAAAGTTTTGTCATATTGTGGTCACTGATCCCTAAAAGGCTATTTTTGAAAATAAACAATGAGCCCTTTACCATTATAAAATACAGGAAACTTTGTTTCAACTGGCACTTTATCAACCAGTAATGTGATGTCAGAGTACTTATACTGTAACTAAAGTGTAACAGGGATAGTACGCCTCCTCATTGTTTCCGGTACTTGCTGTACATTTTTACATTGATTTTCAGATATGCATTGACATTTTTACTAGATTTTTTAAAAAGGATGTTGATATCTACGAGCTTTGCTTGGTTAGGGTTTACTGGCATTGAGTACATTTTGATTATTCAGAATAGTTGATCGTCTGGCAGAGTCTTGGTCCTATAGGTGCCAGTGAATAAACTCTACTATATGCAAAATAGCATGTCTTCGATGAGGGGAAACAACTTCCTTGCATAAAGTCACCCAAGGATCTTATGTGTTTCCAATTCAGTTCTCATTCCTTAAAACTCCCACCACCTTAGCCTCTCAAAAAAAAAACTCCACCATACTCAGAATCAACCTGTGAACCTTCTCTGAACTGCCTTCAATGCCAGTACATCTTTCATTAGGTAAATGCATCAAAACCATTCACGGTATTCTAGGTGTGGTCTAAATAGTACTTTGTATAGTTTAACAAAGTTCCCTACTTTTATACACCATTCCCTTTGAATTAAAAAGGTTAATAATTTGTCCATCCTATTATTTGAACTTGTACATGACCAGTACATCCACCATCTCTGTAGCTACATCCTTTCACAGAGGATGCAACCCAGCACGTTCAGGGGACCTGGCATTTAGCCCCAGTTTCCCCAGTACTTTGTCTCTGGTGTTTGTTCTTGTATATATTATTTCCTTCCTTCCTCCTACTGTCCCTTATTTAGTATTTGTGGAATTCTATTAGTGTTCTCTAATGTGAAGACTTCTGCAGAGTGTACTCCTGTCATTTCCTCGTTTCCCTCGCCTCAATCTAAGGGGCCTATCTTCACTTCAGTCTCTCTGCCCTCTTATATCCTTAAAAGGAGCTCTTGCTGTCTGTCTTAATATTACTTGCAAATTTACCCTGAATTTATTTTCTCTATTTCTGATTTAGTCTCTTTTTTTTAAACTCCCTGATCTTATCTCTGGTGATGAGGGAGGTACAATAAACAATTCAAATAAAAGATCCACTACTATTAGGAAGGCAATGGATTACTCTGACCAGTGTTCTTTCCTTTTATCCCCAGACCTACCACCACTCCTACGGATTCTACATCTTTGTAATAATTTATTTTGAGAGCAAGTCAATTAGTGCAATCCATGTTTCTTTTCTATATCCTTGCATTCTATGTTAGCCAATTACCCTTTGAACATGGCTTAAATCTGTTTCCACCACCCTCTGTTAGTGCTTCCCAAATCTTAACCATTCACTGAATGATTTTTTTCCATGTCGCCTCTTGCTCTTTAGTCAAGAAGCTTGAAGCCTTGGCTATCTATTCTTCAGCTACTGGAAACAGGGTAAATAAATAAACTACACAAACTTTTCTTGATTTTGAACACAGGAGTCAAATGCCCTCTTGGTATTCTCTGCTCCAAGTAGAAGAGCCCCTGCTTCTAAAGTCTACCAACATAACTTTAAAACCTGATTTGCAAAACTATATTATCTTCACTTTCCAAAGAACTCAATTTCAAAATTGTGATATCCAGAATTGCACAATACTTCAGCTTGAGTCAAACTAGTATTTTATTAATGTTTTGCAAAAGCTACTGGATTTTGAATTCTTGGACCCTATTTATAAAGCCAGAATTACACATACTTTATTAACTGCTTTGTTGAGCTGTCCTCCCACTTTTAAAGATTTGTGCACAAACACCTCCAGATCTTTTTGTTCTTGTAGCCAACGTGTAAAAAAGCTGTTGCAAAGAACCTATCCTTGTAATTGTGTAACTTCTGCAGACAATTGATTCTCACGCCATCAAAACTTCTGGGGAAGCCAAATGACAAAAAAAAAACTGGAGCCAAATAAGAATAATTTCTGCAAATACTGCTCTTGGGTATTTGAAGATGCAAGGATAGTTCATATGTCACTGTAGATTCATCAGCCACTTAAAAATTTTTTGAGCCTTCAAGTTCAAAGCCCCATCTAGCTTGATTTATTCTTTCCACAAGGATTCAGATTCAGATACCTCCATCCCAACAGTAAAGTTCCTTCTTGTTTCACACTGATGCCATTACATGATGTAGAAAAGATCATTCACCTTTTCAACCTGTTTGCCCTTATCATCCTATTCAGCATATGCTGGGGGAATTAGTCTAAATATGAACTGCGAGATTCTGCATTTCCTCCTGCTCAACACTGGTGTCGTGATTTCTCTCATTCCTTATCATTGGCTCATTTCACTTTGTCTTTCCAGATGTTTGGCAATAACCCTTTCTGGCACCAAGTTGTCAACACACTTAAGACTCTAGATTATGACTGCAAACAGTTCCCTTTCACCTTTATTACTTTTGAATCTTTTATAACGGCAATCTGTTTTACCTTACAACCTCCACCAGGACTCTGGCCCAACAACAAAATAATTGCGATACATGTCCAAATCAGTGTGGAACGTAAGTGTTTCAAATGCATACTGTCCTTGTCCTACAAAGTGGTAGAATTTAAGGGGCTGCAAGGTGGAGCATGTCAACTTTGGCAAAGTCTTTTAAAGAAATTCAAGGGATGAGGTGCCCATCCCAGTCTGTGAGAAGGTGGTGGCAAGTTGCTTTCATGCACTTTTGTAGTCATTGATGTAGTGATACCCACAATGCTATCAGTACTGCAGTACATGCTCCACACAGAACACTTCAAATGAAACATTCATGGTGGCCATTCTAAGTTACTGAATGTGCTAAGCGGCGTTGTGCATCTTGAAGAATATTAAGGTAGATAAGTCCCTAGGTCCTGATGGGATCCATCCCAGAATATTGAGGGAGGCGAGGGAACAAGTTGCTGGAGCATTGACAGACATCTTTGTTCCCTCTTTGGCCACAGGGGAGGTCGCAGAGGACTGAAGAACAGCCAATGTTATCCCATTGTTTAAGAAGGTAGCAGGGATAATTTAGGAAATTACAGGCCTGTGAGCTTCACAGCAGTGGTAGGGAAATTACTGGAAAAAATTCTTAGGGACAAGATCAATACACATTTAGAAACAAATGAAGTTATTAGTGATAAGACAACATGGTTGTGTGGGGAGGAGGTCATGTCTCACTAACCTGATTGAATTTTTGAGGTGACGACGAAGATGATTGAAGGAGGAAAAACTGTTGATATAGTCTACATGGATTTCAGTAAAGCCTTTGACAGGGTCCCTCATGACAGACTGGTATAAAAGGTGGCAAGATTCACAGAACTAGGTTAGTCACAGGAGACAGAGGGTAGCAGTGGAAGGATCCTTTTCGGAATGGAAGGTTGTGACTAGTGGTGTTCCATTGGGATCAGTGCTGGGACCTCTTCTACTTATGGACAACATAAATGATTTGGAGGAAAACAGAGCGGCTCTAATTAACAAGTTTGCAGACAATACAAAGATTGATAAAGTTGCGGTTAGTGAGGAGGACTGTCAGAGGATATAACAGGATATATAGATCAGTTGGAGGCATGGGCAGAAAAACAACATATGGAGTTTAATCCAGACAACTGAGACGTAATACATTTTGGAAGGTCATGTACAGGAATAATACAGTGAATTGATATGCAGAGGGATCCAGGTGTGCAGGTCCACAGATCACTGAAGGTGGCAGCACAGGTATACAGAACAACTTCGGTTATCTAAACATCAATTATCCGAATTTCAGATTATCTGAACAAGATCTCAAAGTCCTGTAAAAACGTTATCTGAACAAAATACTTCTTGCCATCTTGTTTGGATAATCAAGGTTTTCTGTATAAAGGTAGCAAGAAAAGGCCAATGGCATGTTTGCTTTCATTGAAAGGGGCACTGAGTAGAATGCTGGGAGATTATGCTGCAGCTTTATAGAACTTTAGTTAGATCACACTTGGAACATTGCATACAGTTCTGGTCACCACACTACCAAAAGGACATGGATGCTTTAGAGAGGATACAGAAATGGTTTACCAGGATGCTGCCTGGTATGGAGGATTTTAGCGAAGAAAAAAGGTTGGATAGATTATTTGTTTATAAGACTGTGAGTGGCACGGATGGAGTGGAAAGTATGAGGCATTTCCCCAGGGTGAAGGGGTCAATTAGTAGGGGACACAGGTTTGGGGGGAGGGGGATTTAAAATAGATGGTTGAGGCATGTTTTTCACACATAGGATGGAGAATACCTGGAATGCGCTGCCAGAGGTGTTGGTGGAAGACGACAATAGCAGCTTTCAAGCAGCACCTGGACAAATAGGAAGAGAATAGAGGGATATAGATCTTGTAAGTGAAGACAGTTTTAGAATGAAAGGGCAAAATGTGTCACCACAGGTTTGGAGGGACAAAAGGCCTGTTCCTGTGCTGGGTATACTCCCATCTGAGAACTGAAGAATGTTCTACTGTACTGCAGGTTCTTTCCCTGTACATGATGGACAAGCTTTGTGGGATAATCAGGTGAATCTGCCACTCAAGAATATTAATGATTTGACCCTACACTCAGAATGACTTCATATCGTACACGACTGTTCCTGAATAACAAGGGCAGCAAACTATGGGAACACTACCAACCTGCAAGTTCCTCTCCAAATCACACACCATCCTGGTTTGGAACTATATTGCCATTCCTTCACAGCTGCTGGGTCAAATTCTTGGGACTCCCCTATAGCAGAGCTGTGGGAATACCTACAACATACTACAAAGGTTCATAAAAGTAGTTGACCACCATCTTGTCAAAAGGATATTAGAGATGGTCAACAAATGTTAGTCCAACCAGCAATGCTGACATCCCATGAAAGAACTCAAGTAAAATGGCTCCGACCCCCACCATCGTTATCTTATTGGTGGGCGTCAGCAATGTAATATCACCAAACATCATTGTTAGGTTATCTTTTTGACACTGCTCGTCACACACAGTTCAAATATCACTTGTCATCAACCAAAAGCTGGTTGCATATAGATAGACAACTTCATTTTCCTTATAGTTACAGTTAATGTTAGTGGAACAGCAGAACAAGTGAGCTTCTGTGCTCTGCAACTCTCATAAAACCATCCAAAACAAAATTATATGGTTCCTATAATATAGTTGCAAAGTTCCAGGGCACTTCACGAGAGCACCATAAACAAAGTGCAATACAAAAACATGTTTGGGAGGTCTGGTGCAGTGCCACTGTGCTAATAATCCAACGGTATTGCTAATGATCTTGGAACGTGAGTTTAAATCCCATCATGGCAGCTGGTGAAGTTTGAACTGATTAAAGAAAAAGTCTTGGATCTACAGTCATGCACCTCAGTCCGGTGACTAAGACAACCACAGAATTTTGTTAAAAACCCATTTGCTTCACTAATGTCCTTGAAAGAAATAAACCTGCTATTCTTCCCTCGTCTGCAGTGTGGTTGACTGTTAAGTGCTCTCTAAAATGATTAAGGGCAATTAGGAGTAGGCAAAAATTAGGAATGGAGGTAAACACTGTGCAAATTATCAGTAACTAGCCTGACTTCTGGTAAAAAGATTATTAATATATCACTTGAAGAAAGCTGGCCAGAGGAGCTCTTAGGTATGAGACTGAATAACACACAATGTTTTTATGCCAGGCATGACATAAACCATACAAAATACACACATCCTGATCTCTATTGACTTGCAGTTTTACAAGAGGGCCTCAGTACCATGATCAATCGAATGCTGTCTTGATCTCAAGGGCAAATCACTCCTATATTATCTGAAAATCAGCTTGTTTGAATGTACAGACACCTCAATGCTGTATGACAGTGCTCTCAAGTAAATCATCTGGACATTCCTTCCTCCTTTCTAATGTCAGTCCAACTTAAAGGACGTGGAGTGACTCATATTTCCCAGATGCCATCATTCTGGGATGCTAACTCAATCCCACACACTGGAGTCTTAACACACTGCTTATACTGCCACAATCCACATTACAGCCACATGCCACTTTCTCAAATAAACATAAGATATAGGAGAAGGCATCATTCAACCAATTTAATTTTTTCATACATTCGTGTTTGTATATAGGAAGCTAATTTTGAATTCTCAAATGTATTGTGCTAATTTTAATTTCTTTCATAAACCCATTTGAGCAGCATGTAATTTGTCTGCTGTTGCCCTCCACTCATTGACCTTGGAATTCTCGCTAATCATGGACTGAAACCTGTCCCAATGTGATTAACAGTAGGAAAAATTTGAAAAATAGTTGTTAGTGGGATATTGATAATGCTGGTTAGGAATATAAAGAGTTGGAAAGTATCAGGAGACCAGTGAACCAATAAATACTTTAGATTTAAGACTGGTAAAAACATAAAATTAGGTAAGTGCTAGGAGATTACATGCTGGAAGGGTTCAAGTTACCAAAATGCACAGCATTTTGATTTTATACATGGGTAAGAGTACAGACAACTGGAAATTGGCTTTGAGGCCAATGTTATCTTTGGCCTTTCCACAATCTTAGCCATTTTCAAATGAAACAAAAGAGAGTTTTCTTCTTTTTGTATATTCAGAGGCGGCCATGGCGTGGTAGTGAAAGATTAACCCAAAATTCCAGGTAATGTTCTGGGAACCCAGATTCAAATCCCACCACATAGGTGGGTTTTACTGAACTCAGTAAAAATCTGGAATTAAGAGTCTAGTGACCACCACAAAACTACTTTTGATAGTCAGAGATATCGACGTTCACTATCATCCTTGACCCTGATCTGGTCTGGCCTACACGTGAATCCAGACCCTTAATAATGTGGTCATTAGGGATGGGCATTAAATGCTGACCAAGCCAGCTACACCAAGACCCCATGAATAATTTAAAAAATAAACTCTATTTTCAACAAACATTCTGTTAATACTGGTATTGATTGGCATATCTCTTGCATCAAATTCCCAGCAAAGGAAAGACAGAAAAGAACTGGGAAACATATTAAAGACTACACATTATATCAATATAATCTCTAGAAATGAAGTTCTACTTCAGTAATGTAACTAGAGAATACAGATTTATCCACAAAGACTCTGGAATACAAGTTCATAACATTAGGTGGAGCACCGCTCATGAAACACCTGCTTTCCAAACAGCCTACACTGTAAAATTCAAATTTCTCCAAAGCACGGGAACAGACCCTTTGGTCCAACTCGTCCATGCCGACCAGACATCCTAAACTAATCTAATCCCATTTGCCTGCACTTGGCCCATATCCCTCTAAACCCTTCCCTATTTATATACCCACTCAGATGCCTTTTAAAATGTTAGAATTGTACTTGCCTCCAGTGCTCATTCCATACACTTACCACCCTTTGCATGAAAAGTTGCCTCTTAGGTCCCTTTCAAATCTTTCCCCTCTCACCCCAAGATCTTGTCCATTCACCCTATCCTTGCCCCTCATGGTTTTACAAACCATCTACAAAGTTTACCTCTCAGCCTCTGACGCTCCCGGGATAACAGTCCCAGACTCTCCCTATAGCTCAAACCTTCCAACCCTGGTAAGATTCTTGTAAATCTTTTCTGAACCCTTTCAACTTTCACAACATCCTTCCCATAGGAGGGAGACCAGAATTGCACACAATATTCCAAAAATGGTCTAACCAATGTCTTGTACAGCTGCAACATGATCTCCCAACTCCTATACTCAATGCTCTGATCAATAAAAAAGCAAGCATACCAAACGCCTTCTTCACTATCCTATCTACCAGTGACTCCACTTTCAAGGAACTATGAACCTTCATACCAAGCTCTTTGTTCAGCAACACTCTCCAGGACTTTACCGTTAAGCGTACAAGTCCTGACTAGACTTTCCAAAATGCAACACCTCAGTTATCAAAATTAAGCTCCATCTACCACTCCTCGGCCCACTGGTCCATCTGATCAAGATTTTGTTGTACTCCGAGATAACCACACCTCAACTTGGTGTCATATGCAAACTCTAGATTCCAAGGGTGGATTTCTCCTATATTTTCTTTTGCTCCTTGGTCAAGAGAGACAAATTTGCATTCAGCAGACTGGAGAGTTCAACTTCACAGAAATTACATAGGGAAAATACTAAGATCAGCAAACCTACAACATTTGTCAAAACAAAATCAAATTATGTTTGGCAAAAGCTAGCTATCCTGAATTTGTGCAGTACCTTTAAACACGAAGAACATGTTCAAAAGTAAACCTCCATCAAGGCCAAACTAAAATCAGATAAACAGTATAAATAAAACATAGGAGCAGAATTAGACCATGCTACCCATCAAATCTACTCTGCCATTCAAATCATGGCTAGCATCTTTCCCAACCGCATTCCCCTGCCCTCTTTCCCATAACCCTTAATCCCCCAACTAATCAAGGAACACCTCTGTCTTCAGACACATTCAAAATAACTTATTGCCACAGATTCACCAACCTCTGGTTTGAAATATAGTAAGCTGCAGATCAGAAATTAAAATTTCAGGCAGGAAGCTCCCACTTGTGGGTTAGTGTGAATTTGAAACTGATATTAGTTTTGCATTCTAACAAAATACCAATGTTAGAAATGTTGCCAGACAACTTACTACAGACAGAAGCGGAGATGCTACAGAGGGAAAGAGAGAGGCTAAATGCTTGGAGGAAAAGACTTAGAAGGATTTGACTCAGTAAATCACTAATGTCTGGGCAGGTTGCTGAGAAATTTTAGAATCTTATTTGGTTGTGTCTTACATTTTAGATGCTGTTTGTTACATATTTGATCACTTAATTCACACTTATCTTATGAATTCCTAGACTTATGGGAGATGGTATAGACTGTTTTGTTGACCCCTGTACACTAGAAAACATTTTTAAAAGCCTTCGGAGCTTGTGACTTCATTCCTTTAGTAAATACTGATCACAATCATGGAATTTCCTCCCCAGTGGAAATGCGGGTCTTCGTTCCTTCCTTCCTGGCAAGAGTAGCCACATAAATCACAAACCTCATTACCACCTCAAGTCTCAGAGATATACTGCAGGGAAACAGACTAATTGGTCCAACTCATCTATACCGACAAAATACCCCAACCCAATCTAGCCCCACCTGTCAGCAGCCGACCCATATCCCTCCAAAACCTTCCTATTCATATACCCATCCAGATGCCTTTTAAAATATTGCAATTGTACTAGCCTCCACCATCTTTTCTGGCAGCTCATTCCATACACGTACCACCCTCTGCTTGAAAAGGTTGCCCCTTAAGTTTCTTTTCTATCTTTCCCCTCTCACCCTAAACCTATGTCCTCTAATTCTGGACTACCCCACCCCAGGGAAAGGACTGTCTATTTATCCCATCCATGCCCCTCATGATTACTGACATCTCTATAAGAATATCCCTCAGCCTCCGACGCTCCAGGGAAAGCAGCCCCAGCTTATTCAATCTCTCTCTATAGCTCAAATCCTCCAACCCCGGCAACATCCTTGTAAATCTTTTCTGAACCCTTTCAAATTTCACAATATCCTTACAATAGGAAGACCAGAATTGCATGCAATATTCCAAATGTGCCCTAACCAGTATCCTGTACAGCCGCATCATGACCTCCCAACTCCTGTACTCAGTACTGACCAATAAAGGAAAGCATACCAAATGTCTTCTTCACTATCCCATCTACCTGCGACTCCACTTTCAAGTAGCTTTGAACATGGAGTTTAAGGTCTCCCCAGGACCTTACCACTAAGTGTATAAGTCCTCCTAAGACATGTGTTTCCAAAATGCAAAACCTCACATTTATCTAAATTAAACTCCATCTGCCACTTCTCAGCCCAATGGCCCATCTGGTCAAGATCCCATTATAACCTGAGGGAACCTTCCTTGCTGTCCACTACATCTCCAAATTTGGCGTCATCTGCAAACTCAATAACTATACCTCATGCTCACATCCAAATCATTTATATAAATGACAAAACAAAAGTGGACCCTGCACTGATCTCTGTGACACTCCACTTGTCACAGACCTCCAGTCTGAAAACCAACCCTCCACCACGACCCTCTGTCATCTACCTTCGAGCCAGTTCTGTATCTAAATGGCTAGTTCTACCTGTATTCCATGAGATCTAACCTTGCTAACTAGTCTCCCATGGGGAACCCTGTCAAATGCCTTACTGAAGTCCATATAAATCACATCTACTGCTCTGCCCTCATGAATAATCTTTGTTACTTCTTCAAAAAACTCAATCAAGTTTGTGAGACATGATTTCCCAAGCACAAAGCCATGTTGACTATCCCTAATCAGTTCTTGTCTTTTCAAATACATGTACATCCTGTCCCTCAGGATTCCCTCCAACAACTTGCTCACATGTGAGGAGTATTCCATCACACTTGACTTTTGGAGTAAAACACTCATGAGCCTGTAGTCCAATCCTCTCACTATGAAGGCCAACATACCATTCCACTTCTTCACTGCCTACTTCACCTACATGCATAGATTCAGCAACTGGTGCTGAGGACAGGTCTTCTGGCACTTCCCCCCCTTAGATGTCAGAGTGTCCATCAGACAATACGAAACAGGCACAGGAGTAGGATATTCATCCCCTGAAGGTAAAAACAAGGACTGCAGATGCTGGAAACCAGAGTCTAGATTAGAGCGGTTCTGGAAAAACACAGATCAGGCAGCATCCAAGGAGCAGGAAAATCGACATTTCAGGCAAAAGCCCTTCATCGGGAATGGAGGCTTTTGTCTGAAACGTTGATTTTCCTGCTCCTCGGATGCTGCTTAACCTGTTTTTCCAGCACCACTCTAATCTATTCAGCCCCTGAAGCCTGCTCCATTATTTAATAAAATAGCATAAAAGCCTTTTGCAGCCGCTCAAGAGGGCAGCTGAACAGCACCTTCAAGGGTAGCCAGAGACACAGGCAATAAACAGTGACCAGCTGGTAACACCCACATCTCACAAATGATTTAAAAAAAACTAAACAAAACATTACTGGCTTCTAACACTAGGAATTAACATTCAATTCAAACTAAATAAATGCTAAAGAAAACTTCTCTCGATAAACCATCCACCACAAGGTCCTAAACCCTGTCCAATACAGACATGACAGGAGTCAGGAATGAGAATAAATACTCTTACTAGCCTGGGTATGGCCAGCTACTAATTTGATACTATCTACCTGATTAGTACCTCCAAGCTAGAGTATCTACACCCAGCATATTATGCCCATAGGACATTGAAAGTAGTCTTGGCGAGTTTATGCAAAGCATCTCCTGAACTCAAGAGCTCCAAGGACAACAAAGAAAAATCAATACAAACATCACAACCATATCAGATCTGAGACTTTGGACAAGTATCCCCATCTGTCAAAATTCTTCATCCCACTCAGCAGAGTGGCCCAGTGTCACCAGGAGAACAGCAACTGTACAAGAAGGCATTCTATTATCTGTAGTGTAACTAGTGATAGGAAGTAAATGCTAGCCAATACCCATGTTAAGTATGGCAACTTTAGCAAACTTTTTTCTGACAATCAACAACACTGATTAAAGGCTCACCATACAATAACTAATCCTGACCTTAAAATTTACAAAATGTATTTTGAGCTACTTTTCTCTCAACCTTCAGGCTGCTCGAATATCTCCTGTTTTCTTCCCACACAGAATTCTCTTACTGACTGAAACTGTCGCAGCCTTGATATACTTAATGATCTAGCCTCAGCAGCCTGCTATGGTAAAGAATTCCACAGAATTACTACACTCCAGAGAAGACATTCTTCTTCATCACTGTCTTAAACGTATGACTCTCTCACAAAGGGAAACAATCTTTTCACACCTACATTATCAAGCCTCCTAAGAATCTTATGCTTCAATAAATTTCTCTCTCATTCTTCTACATTTCAATGAGCACAGGCCCAACCTACTCAACCTCTCAGAACAGCCCCTCCATTCTCAATATTAGCTGAGTTAACCTGGCAATGACAAGTATCATTTGATCATAGTGTAATCTAGTAAGCTATCTTCATTTTCACTTTATCCCCCTTTTTTGGCCTTGTGCACCATGTATCTTGTCTGTTCACACCATTTTCACAACTTAAAAAAAATTGTAACAGGAAGGAAACAATTAGCCATCTCACAGGGAAAAAAATACTGCCCTTAAAATTTTGTGGTCAGACCCTAATAACTAACAGTGCAATTCTTTCTCTGGCAAAATGGTAAGGGAGGAGAAGGAATCATCAATAAAACACAAAGAAAACGTGCAGAACTAACTAGAGCCCTTTTCCAATACAGTGCTCATCATAGTGTTTTAGCATGTTCCAGAAGAGATCTAAAAGTTGCAGAGAAAATAGATTTCAGTAGGGTAATAGAGGATGGGGGGGGGCTGAAACACATGGTTTGGTTGCTATCCAGAGTCCCATATGAAAAACAAATACAGGCAGTTCTGTTATAAAGCCAGCTCTCATATGCGATCTTGCTTTATAAGAAAATCATGCATTACCAGCACCATTTAAACTACTGGGCCCCGAGTTGTGTCACAGCCAAAACAGGCAAGGTAAGTTTGTGGTTTTATAAATAACGTCCTAAATTTGGCAATCGTGTTACAACCAATTCATGTTGCAGGAATACATGCTATAGGATAACCACCTGTATACAAGTGTTTGACAAGGTCAGAAATCATCTGAATTTTGATTCTCGTCTAGTACATCAACATTACTGAACTATAACTATATTTGAAAATATAAAACATACAAACTACCATACTAATAAAAGTTTCTACTTTTAAAAAAATTGATCTTTATTCCTTGAGCCTGGCAAGGGCAGCCATAGAAATCACAAACCTCTCAAAGTATTAGAGATGTACTTCGTCTGGCATAAAAGAGTTACAGAAATTATGTCAATTGAAAGTGATGACACCAAGACAATGCACACGACAAATCTGAAGACCCCCATTTTGCTTGAAAATCTAGGCGTATTATTAAAATGAAACGCAACCAGATATTTATGAAGCAGGTGTTTGAATGCCTTTCAAAAGAGGGCAGCCATTCGACCCAAACATGATCGCGTGGCATTCAAAATAAAGTTAAAAATCACAACACCAGGTTATAGTCCAACAGGTTTATTTTGAAGTACTAGCTTTCCGAGCGCTGCTCCTTCATCAGGTGATTGTGGAGAATAAGATTCTAAGACACAGAATTTATAGCAAATGTTTTCAGTGTGATGTAACTGAAATTATATATTGAAAATGACCTGGATTGCTTGTTAAGTCTCCCATCTTTTAGAATGACCATGTTGATTTCAGTTCTTTCATACGTAAATTGCAAATTTTTTTTAAAAAAGGTATATCCTCAAGTGCACTTTAACAATTGGTGCTATGTCAGCCCAGATAAGGTATTGAAGGTGTTAACTCCCTATGAGGCCATCTGTGCCACAATGGTCAGAGTGATTCTAACCTTAAAAAACTGATTTACAGAATCTTAATGGATTTATGCAGTTTCTGAGCAAAGTAAAATGTATTTCTGCAAGTACAAAATCACCCCACAAACTTATAAGTTTGTGTGTGCATGGTGGCGGGGTTAACATCTTCAATACCTTATCTGGGCTGACATGATACCAACTGGGCAGCACGGTGGCTCAGTGGTTGGCACTGCTGCTTCACAGCGTCAGGGAACCAGGTTTGCTTCCAGCCTCGGGCAATTTTCTGTATAGAGTTTGCACATTCTCCCCTTGTCTGCGTGGGTTTCCTCTAACAGTCCAAAGATGTGCAGGTCAGGTGAATTGGCCATGCTAAATAGCCCATAATGTTAGATGCATTAGTCAGAGGGAAAGGGGTCAGTGTGGACTTGTTAGGCCAAAGGGCCTGTTTCCACACTGTAGGGGAATCTAATCGAATCAATTGTTAAAGTGTACTTGAGGAAAAAAAAAGTTTTGCAATTTACATATGAAAAAACTGAAACCAACATGGTCATTCTAAAAAGATGAGAGATTTAACAAACAATCCGATCTTTTTCAATATATAATTTCAGTTACATCACACTATAAACTTTTGCTATAAATTTTGTGTCTTACGTCTTATACTCCACAATCACCTGATGAAGGAGCAGCGCTCCGAAAGCTAGTGCTTCCAAATAAACCTGTTGGACTATAACCTGGTGTGTGATTTTTAACTTTGTACACCCCAGTCCAACACCAGTGTCTCCAAATCATTCAAAATCAAATATGCTTGTATGCTATGCAAGTATTTATAAAGCGGATTTTCTCTGAAGAGAAACATAACATTATACAGTATCTGGTTTCCTTTGTATGTATTATTCCCCCATCCGTTTCCCATCTACCTTGTATAATGACTGGATTAAATAGATTGATAGACATGACTAAGCCAAGAGCATCCATTATACCATGCTACCTGAGGCACTGGATCAGACTGCAAGCAAGTTGGAAATTACATTGTCTACTTAGCCTGACCCTTCACAAAATGGTAGACTTATCAGAGTTTAAAATACAAATTGATTCTTCTGTTAAGTAGACCATTTGCATATCTTGGGTTTTCTATTCATTTCCTAAGTTATTGGTCCATTTATTTTAACACCCAAAACACAGGGTTTTTTTGTGTGTTATCCTTATCACCCTTTTCAGAATCTATCCAAGGTTTCTCTACCTTATTTTTTGCATGGCAAATATATTTCCTCTTTCTATAATGCCACAAGAAAACAATACTGTAGCATTATCTTTCTAAATTATTTCAATATTAAATGTTTAGAGTGACATGTAATACTGTGTCCCTCAAGCATATTATCTTATAAAAAGTAATTTAACGTTTACAAAGAAAATGTAGAAAGATGAGAAATCTTAATTTTAAAGAGTCCAATGTGAGGTTTAGGTATCACATTAATTCTATTAATAGCAATTGTAGATTGACAATTAAATTAAATACCAACCGCACAAACTGGTAATCTACAAAATGTGCTGATATGGAAAACGTGAACACGCTTTTTGCAACAAGGCTGATCACTTAAGGCTGACTTATTGATAGTGGAAAGAAACAACTCCTACCTGGCAGTATCCTTAGATACTGAGAAATTTTCCATGCTCTAAATTATCATCCACTTCTTGAGGAGATAAAATGCAGTGCAAAAACAGAATATGTAAATGCATTCATCCTAGATTCAACATTGATAGTCTGAGTTTGTTTACGATTTGTACTGCAAACACTAATTTTTCTCCGCTTAGAGGTGAATAAAATTCCAATGAATTATTTTTGAAGGCTCTCTTATTGCAAAGACATACATAGAAGGAATCAATGATAGCGACATTACAAAATTCTTTGAAGAAACCAAAACTAATACACGTTGTTAGACAACATAAAAAAAACTTCAAAACTGAACTTTGAATTTAATCTCACCAACTGAAACAAAAATTTACCTTCAACATTAAATGCACATTTATTTTTAATTGGACAAAGTTGCTCTCTATTCCCTGCAATTATTCTACAAAATGCTCAATAACTTTGCAAACCATATGCAATCAGTATTTATTAAAAGTCTAATCCTTTTCACCATCTTGGTTAAGTATGCTTTTATTCATCTGATGAATCAGGTTTTCTGTTTTATTGGTAAGCATGTCGACAGTCATTGACCATCTGTACTCAAATGTAAATAGATATAAGCACTATGGGTATTGTTCCATTAGTTTACCTCAGTAAAGTTTCGAAATAAAGTATTGGGAGGATTCACAATTCTTGTGGTGAGAAAACTACAGACTAGGAATTTGCAATGAGGAAGAGGTGGGGCCAAAGGCAGATAACGCAGCAGCTGGAAAGAGCACGGGATTCAGTAAATTCGTTTTTCAAGTGGAGTCAGCATGGGAAATGGACTGAAACATCTCTCTCTGATCTGTAAATGTTCAACTAAAAGAACAGGTGGACATAGTAATTCTAGATTTAATTTTATAAGACTAATGGAGCTAAAGTTAGAGAAGTGGTAGTGACAATCTAAAGAAAAAGATTCAGTTTTATCAATCAAAGAAATTCAACTCTCAAACAATCTAATGATTCAGCAAAACACTTTTCATTGAAGGAGTGCAGTCAATCTGATTTTGATTTTTATACCTGTCCCCAACAGTATCTCTTCCAGTGTTTTCTTCTTCCGTTCTCAGTCAACTATTTTAGCTTCAGGGCTACATAAGGTTATTTGTTTTTCATTTGTACACGACCCCAGTGACATTATCTATAAATACGGGTCAGGTTTACCACAACGTTCATTGTTTAATTTCACTAATATTTAGTTGAAGAAAACAATGACTCATCCAAGATTAATCATCAGACTGGTAGTTATTTGTGAGGCATAGAAACAGCTTTGGCACTGACAATGCAGGTGGAGGTAAAATTAGGTTATTGCAGCAGAAGTGAGTCTCATGGGTGTCAGCCAGGTGTAATATATTTTCTTTTAAAAAAAAATCAGAAAACTTTGTTTAACCTTGCAAACCTGGCCTCAATGCCATATTTCTCCTACGTTTGAGGAATGTCATAAAATAGACTAAGAAAACACCCTTCAGCACATCTAATAAACTTAGCTGCTTAAAAATCAAACCCTTTGACTTATGACCCAAACAATTCAAATTCGAGGCCGAAGGAAAGTGAGATTGGCTCCTACTTAAGGTACTTCAAATAGTATTTTTCCACCAAATCGCTGAGGAAGAAAAATCTTAAACACCAACGACTAAAGCCTGGAAACATTTGAGATCATTATTCTAAAAGACAGAAATGAAAATGCATCTGGCAAGAAACAATGTCCAACATATTTGCATTCTATGTAAATGACCAAGTACAAAAATGCTTTCTTCTTTGTGTCTTGCGTATTTTGTGTTGGGGGCGGGGGAGAGCTGATAAAATAATGTCATTGGGGCAGTAAAGAGTCTGCAGTGTGTGGTGTTCCGATTCCCTCATTTTAAGCCACATAATGTCATTTCAAGAGCTCATTTTAGTCTTATTGAAATAGCATAATTTTGCGCATAACACTTTTATGCCGCTATAAATAAAGCTTTAAAAGGAACACAAAACCATTTCCTGTTTACTAAACTGGTCCCGATCCTCTCTGCGAACCAAATCTGATTTCACAGACGCACACGCACAAAAGTCACGATTTACGAAGCTTTAAAATGTCTGCATTCCCGAGAGAATTGTAATTCGCACTACCAGACTGCTTCATCGTAATCAAATTTACAGAATTAACGCTATTCGCTAGACCCCTTATTTACTCAATACGTGTTTAGAGTCACTCATTATTTTAAAAACCTTCATCTAATTATCGACAGATTTGAATTACTTTCCCTTTTGTCCTTCTCGAATGATCCTGGACCAACCTGTGATTCGGTCATCCTACACTTAATGAAATGGTTGGTCAGTCTCAGTTTCTTCCTCCGATTGCAGCAGCAGCCTATCATTATGAGATTACTAACATTATTTGCCAAACGGATTCGGTCAACCCACATACAATACTTACCACCAAGCCATTATAAGCATAAAGCCATTTTAATTCAGCACAAGACGCGTCACCACTGCCGTGCCTCAAAACTACAGCATCAAAGAGAAACTGCTCTCTTTCAAATGAGTGATAGAACACCGCTTTCCTTCAACACAAAACCAATCCGTTCAACAGCATCAAAAACACTCACAGGCAGCAGCAAATTAAGAAAAAACGTTTCCCTGCAGTCATCCTCATACAGTTGTTTTCTGCGCAAACATTTACTCCAGAATCGTGAGGGAGACTGCAGGAAGAGGGTGTGGGAGTATTGGAATCAAACAAAACAAAAAAAAATTAAAACAAAAACATTCAGAACAGGTTTGGCCACACACCCTCACCAAAGAAAAGTGAAAAGGACGCAGATGGACGGCTTGGACCAAAAGAGTAGGACAGGCTCTCACACGCCTTCTTATTTCATTCACAACACGTTATAAACCGATTACTGTCGCGGGCCTGCGCTTTCATGAAAAGCGTTCCCGTTAAAACATACATCAATTCACTGGGTCGGCCTTTTACCTTCTCGGAGGTACGTAGGAAGAAACGCGTTGAAAATTGCTGGACCGGAGAGGGAAGGGGGGGGGGCGGGGAAGGGAAGGAATTCTTTTTAGAACAAAACCTCTGTACACCCACCGGGAAAGCAAGACGCTCGCTGTACCGTTGTGTTGCTTTTAAAAATAAGTGATAATACATACACATATTAATACCATAAAGAGAGAAATTATAAACGGCGAGACCTTTGATAAGGTTCCATCTCCGGGACGGCCTTTGACTTTCCGCGGGCCCAACGTTTCCCCCGATTGGGCGAAGCCCCCTCACGTGACCCGCCAGCCGAAGACTTTTGTTACGGGTCCGCCGATTGGTCCGTTTCCGAAGCTCGGCCCGGCCCTTTCGGCGGTTTATAATTTCTTTTTGAAAAACAAGGATCGTCCGCTTTGTACAAATGTACGTGTAGATAAATATCGGTTCGATTCTCTAAGGCAAGTTAGCGATGGGTATGTTTCTCACCCACCCGCCCCCTCCTCCCCGTGTCCAGATCCCTCAGTTGGAGAATTAACGACAGCTCCGGCTCTCGTTCCCGGCATCCACTGGCGACGCTTCACAATCCCGTGACGTAACGTCTCCGAACAGACTGGAATGTTCTAGAAAAACCTGGGGCTCTCTGCAGTGAGTGAAAGAACAACTTGTAGTTGCGTCGATCTTGTAGAAAATTCGCGTGAAAAGTCTCGCAGTGTTTTTTTTAAACCTGCCCAACCCTCCTCTCCCCCCATGTTACTTTCGTTTCGCTCAATTAATTAAAAGGAGAGGTTGGTAAAATTTTTAAAGCACTGAATTTCGTTGGTGTCGATAGTGGTGAGGTGGGGGTGTGATCTGTAATAAATAATTTGAGGCGATATTTTGGTGGACGAAGCTGGTGCAGTATTTTTCTTATTTGGGAGAAAGCTTATGGCTGCTCGAGAAATGGCACGCAGGCGCTGGAGCATGCAGCAGCTGTTTGCGGAGGGAATGGTTTGCTGTCGATGACTGAGATGAGGGGTGGAGGGGGATGGGTTGCCTCCGGGCGCTGTGAGCACTTTCGTTGTGTGTGTGTGGGTGGTGGGGGAGGGGGGAAAAAAGGAAGAATTCGCGCAGGCGCCCTTATTGCTTCTGTTAGATAGCTGTGTGTGGGGGCGATCGCAAAGTTGGGGGAAGGGTTAACGCAGGCGCTCTGAGTAGTTTCGGTGGGGGAGGGGAGAAAAGGCTGGCGCAGGCCCCGGGAACGCCTCGGTTTGCACCGTTTCTGTGTGATGGAGGGAGGGTTGGCGCAGGCGCAGTGAAACTTTCGGTGTGGTGGGTGAGGGGAGCGAGAGACTGGGCAGGATAATGTAGGCTGGAGGCGCGAGTTGTTTGTGACGCGCAGGCGTGGCAGGAGTTGGGGGGAATGGGCAGTTGGAAGCTAGTGAATGCTCGAAAAGTAGGAAGTAGTGGCTACTCAAGGGAGGCGTATAGGTTGGACCGACTTGACCTTGATTTGATTTCTTCCTGGCCGGGAGATGGTGGGCATTCATCCTCCAACTAAATCTACCATTTTTTTTTTCATTTTAGCGTAGTGGCTCAGTTGTGGCGATATGCTTAGCTATGGATAAACATGAGAGTTTGAGATTTGTGTGGCAGAGAAGTATTGGCAGAGGAATGGTAAATCTTGGCGGCTGTATGTCTGGGAACATTGTGCGTAGGAGGTGTGTTACTATTTGGATGTCAAGGACTCTGTACATTTGAAGGTCCTGAAATGTCTGGAGTAGAGTGTTATGCTCTCTCTGGAAGACGGGGTCGCAATCCTTTACGCAAGACTTAAAAGGGTGAATTTTAGTTGTGTGTAGACATTTGTTAATTATTCAGATCATTTTTAGGGGTACGTCCGTAATGGGGAAAACTCCGAAAAGCGAATGATGAAATGTAGTCGAAGTGCTCCGATCTATCTAGTCCATACCGGCGGTTTTTCCTTCATTTAGTCCCCTTCCCCCGAAATAATAACAGAATGCTCGAAGAAGTCAGGAAGCCACGCATCGCGCGTGGGTAGAGAAACTGTTCTAGTTTCATTAGACCTTTCAGTTGAACCGAATGTTTTGTTTAAAATGTGCCCCGCGACTGTCGACTTCTCAACATGTAATGTGGCCTTGTCATTTTTAATATCCTGTTGGTGAATACTGTATGCTTTTGAGGTGCTTAATAAATTGTTCATTTAATATGAACATTGTTTGTGAGTTTTCAATTTAGTATTTGGGGTTTAACTGATCGATAATGTTTGCAGTATCGAAAATCCTTTGAACGATTTATATAATTCCATTGAGTTTTCAGTGGAGAAATCTGTATTCACTGAATTTGTCTTTTTCAATTTAATTTGTATTGAATTTTAAACATTCACTTTTTAAAATGTCCGCCAGAAGAAAGGAAAAATAGTTAATGTTCAATTGTTGACTCGTCGAATATCCGCATTTTACACCAACCTCGCACATTCACAGTAGTTCGACTGAAAAAATTGAGACAGCGGTCTTCGAACTACAGTACATCAAAGTCAACTCTTTTGCTGCCTTCCAGTTTGCCCTTCTGGATAAATATCTCTAGCCCTGATCAAATGTCCAAAATGCTATCATTTTCTTTTCTGGGTGTTTGTAAAAAAAATTTTGTTCTGGCAATTTCAATTTACCTCTTTATGATTAGTACAACATTCAATGCAATCAATAAAATCAACTATTTGGTCTTGTAATCTGAAAATGTTAAATTCACTGAAGTGAAAGACTAAATTATCTTGTTATTTCTACATAGGGATAATAGCGAGGCAGCTGCTAAGTGAAAATATCTTGTACGATTTGAGCTATTTGAAAAGTGGAATGGCTTCTTTTTAATTAAAATGTTTTTAGTATGTTTTATTTTGGTCATAAAACAATATCCTTCAAAGTGGCTATGCAAAGCATTTAGTACCAAAGGATGTTTTTTAAAAATCAACACATTTTGAAATTTTTTAAAATGGCTTTGATGTTTTTCTTGTCTTAGTGTTTTGGAAGTACAGTAGTTTCCAAAATCTCCTAAAGGCAAATCACTTTGATAAGGAATAGCTTGGTATCAATTAACTATTATTAAAGTCTGAACAGTGAGGGTTAACATGCTATTCCTTACTGAGAATAAATTATCAAGCTAAATCCTTTCCTCCCTCTTTGTGTTCATATACTTTCTGTAGGATTGTTCAAACTGATCAAGACATTATTCATCTGTCCTGTTTTCCCCCACCACACCCTGCACTAAACTAATTTTAGCTTATGCTATTATTGACTTAATCTTTTTATTTAAAAACTGAGAATTGGATGAGATTTTCAGTTTGGTTCCATTCTGTATTGATATCAAATAATGCTAATGATGGGAACAAGACTTAGGATGTTGTTCTGACTTCTTACAAAACTTGTATAGCAAAATCAAATTGTAAATTAAAGCCTTTTTTGAACAGTGGCATAGAAAACAAGATCAGGAATAGACATCACTGATTGCTTTCACAACCAATTTTAAACATTCTGCTAGAATCCATTTTTAGTGATCATCTTGATCTAATGCTCAACTTGTTTGTCACAGCTTGTGTAAATTTAGCTGTTTCATCCATTCCTATTAAAATGTTGTACTGGGCTTCCCACTTTCACTTTTATCTGCATGATGCACTTTTAATGATAGTGAGATGTTAACCATTAAGCTAATAATAAAACAAATGCTACTTGTCAGCATTGAAAACCTGTGCTTTGAATTGCAGATTTAAATTGTTCAATTTTTTTAAACTTACAGCTAGTGATTTCTAAGCAGCTGCATCTTTTAAAAGCAATAAGCTGAGTAGTTTTATTTCTTAAACAATATTATACACAATGGTTTGCATTTGGGTAGAAACATGCCATTTGGCCCCACAAGTCTCTGCTGGTTTTTATGCCATGTTTTCTCCCACTTCATGTATGTCAATCTGGAATACTTCATTGCACTTCCTTCATAGCCAGAACACCCCTCCTGACATATGGAGACCAGAACTAAATACACTACTCCAGTGTAGTCTCACCTTTATGTTTTACTGCAACTGCATATATGCTACTGTATACCATTTACTGCCTTTAACACCTGCACCTGTGTGCTTATTTTCAGGTACTAGTGTACAAGTTAACAGAAGTCTCATTTGACCTTTCCCA
>NW_025211899.1:0-25000 GCF_004010195.1 Chiloscyllium plagiosum
TCGCTTCCCCACAAGGAGTTCAGTTAGACTAAGGAGCAATCATTTACACCTACTGTTGTTTTGATCCTCAGCAAGTTGTCTTCCACCACCCAATGCTCTCGGCCGGTAGGTATCCGGAGACGCTATCGCCAACTCTCCGACCTTTACCCCGACAACCGAGTGACCTTTCACCAACGGGGCGGGGTTTAACTTGCGGGACACCATGGCAACGGGGCGGGGTTTAACCGGCGGGACACCATGGCAACGGGGCGGGGTTAAACCTGCGGCACAATGGGGCGGGGTTTAACCTGCGGGACGCCAGGGCAACGGGGCGGGGTTTAGCCTGCGGGACAACAGGGCAACGGGGCGGGGTTTAACCTGCGGGACACCATGGCAACGGGGCGGGGTTTAACCTGCGGGACAACAGGGCAACGGGGCGGGGTTTAACCTGCGGGACACCATGGCAACGGGGCGGGGTTTAACCTGCGGGACACCATGGCAACGGGGCCGGAACAGAAGATGTATCACTGTCACTTCATTGACTGGTGCTTCTTACTTTTTAAACTTCATCAAAATGTCATCGTTAGTTTAAATGGATTTGTCATTGAATTTTATTTTTATTTTGTGACCGAATATATTTCATTGTTTATCGCCTTCCAACTCCGTCCTCCCCAGACATCAGGAGAGAACAGCACGTGGCCACACTCTACAGGGAATAACATCCTCGTGTGGACCTTCAGACATCCCTCATGAGACTTCTCTGCTTCGGGGTGGTACATAAACCTTGACTCACTCACAGATGTTTTTGTTCCTTTCCCGGAGTGGGATACTCGTACGTCAAATTAAAAAAAAAATTGTTCTAAACTTCGTCTTTTCAAAGCTATCTGTCCTTCAGTGGCGTTCAGAAAATATGCCTTCTGAAATATGGTTGTCTCTGTGGATACTCTGAAGAGGTATTGTTTCAACTGTACCATGTACTATGCATCGAATGACAGCCCGAGTCTACTTAACGACAATTGGAGTATTATAAGCATTTTCATCAATACACACAATCAACTCCAGCGTTGGTATACAAGGCAGAGCACTCTTCCATTGGGCAGTGACATAAAAGCCACATCAAAGACATCAAAATCAGTAATAGCAAAGTCAGAATATTGCTCTAGGACCATGTCCTAAATTGCCAATTGCTCCCTGCGTTGTTACAGATATCTTGAAAATCCAATTCTAGCTAGTGCTCCCGATCAGAACTCACTTCCACCCAGCTCAATCTGAAACAAAATAGGAAAGCGTTACTTATGCTCTATCACTTTGTCTAGATTATTTTGGAAGAATTAAAAAAGTGAAACCCTGTTCTTTACATCACGAGTGAAACTATACTGTGTATACAGGGAAAATTGATTAACTATAGATGTCCTCTTTACATTGAAGCATAAATCCTAATTACAGATCTATTCATATCTGTAACTCTGAGATTTTAGTCTTTGAGCTCCCCAAGAATTCACTGCATAAATGGATTTTGTCCACATAGCTTAAAGCTTGGACCTTCCTGTACCAATGTTTTCTGCAGCTATCCAAACAGCAAACAAATAAATTCGTTTTAGGGTGGAAGGTGGCTCAGTGATTAACACTGCTGCTTTTCAATGTGTGTGACCTGGGTTCAATTCCAGCTTTTGGTTACTATCTGTGTGGTATTTGATTGTTTTCCCTGTGTCCGCATGGGTTTAAGCTGGATTTCCTCCCAAATTCAATGAAAAATACATGTAAACTAATGTTGAAATTTTGCAGAAGTTTTAAAATAAGAAGCAGTGAATGAAGTGTAAATGAAGTGGCAGTGGTGCATGTTCTGTTCTGGCCTGGTTGCTATGGTGTTCTGCAGGTATACCCCGCTCTGTTGCCATGGTGTTCTGCAGGTGAAAGGTCTCCTGTTAGTCAGGGGTTAAAGGTCAGGGAGTTGGAGAAGTGCAGTTTAGGTGGATTGGCCAAGATAAATTGCCCTGTAGTGACCAGGGATGTGCAGACTAGGTGAATGGGGGATGGCATGTGGAGGGGTGGGGGCTGGGTCTGGATGGAAGGTCGGTGTAGGGTCTGTGGTCCAAATGGCCTCTTTCAGCAGTAGAGGTTCTATGATTCTAACCGGCTGCTCATGCAACTTATGCTTACCTCTAGGAAATCTCAGAGACACAGCCCAATTGCTAATTTCTGTTAGTTGCAGGTCTGTCACTGAGGTGCAATACTAGAGTGAGATGCTATGTAACATAGGGTTACAGTACTATTGTCCATTTGAATAATATTGGATTAGACTACTGTTGGGTACAGGTATATTTGTATAATCCTGTAATTCAGTTCAAGCCTATGCATGCCTTCTGTATAATGTTGGGAGACCCTGCAATAAAGCATTAGTGGGTACATATTTGTTTGTGTAACCCTCTGTACTCATGGGTACAGATCTGTCAATATAATACTAGATTGTCTTTGTCTTTGTCTTTGGTAGGTATAGGTACATCAATAGTGTTGGTAACAATGGGATCCATCTGAGGAGATGAATAAAGAGTGTTATGGGAAAGAGTATTGCAAAAGAAATATATCAAACATGAATATGCTAGTCTGAGTTACATGTGACTCCATTATTGTTTTCGCTGGTGCCTTGGTCTTGGTCCTGGGAATGAGAGGGTAGGGGGGAATCCAGTTGTTGTGATCCACATAGGTACCAATGAAAGATGAAATGTGGGTAGAAAGAGGTTCTGCTGAGGGAATATGAGTAGCTAGAGGCTAAGTTTAAAAAGCAGAACCAAAAAGAGAATTTTCTCCAGATTAGTACCTGAGCCATGAGCAAATTGGCACAGGGTCAACAAAATTAAAGAGTTAAATGAGTGTCTCAAAGATTGGTGTAGGAGAAATGCGTTTGACATCATGGGTCAATGGCACCAGTACCAGGGAACAGGGGAGCTGTTCCAATTGGATGGGCCTCACCTGAATCATGCAGGAACCAGAGTTCTGACGAATAGGATAATACGGGCTGTGGTTAGGGGTTGAAACTAAATAGTGAGCTGTTGGGTTTGTTTGCATCAAAAATTATGGAAAAACTTAAAGGGGCTAGGGCTCAGCAGAAAACTTTCCAGAACAAGTATAGAACAACCTCGGTTATCCGTATATCAATTATCTGATATGTTTGTAAGTTAGATCGCTGAGCTGAAAGGTTTATTTTCAGATATTTTGTCATTATGATGAGGTGACATCATCAGTGAGAGTCTCCAGTGAAGTGCTGAGGTATGTCTCTCCTCTCTGTTTATAGGTCTTGGTTTCTAAAGGTGGGTGATTCATTTCCGGTTCCTTTTTTCAAGGGAAGGGAGATGGGATCTAAGTCAATGTGTTTATTGATGGAGTTCTAGTTAGAATGCCATGCCTCTGTTTTGCCTGTCCTAGAATGTGCGTGTTGTCCCGTCAAAGTGGTGTCTTTCTTTGTCTGTATGTATGGAAACAAGTGATAATGGATCGTGTCTTTTGGTGGCTATTTGGTGTTCATGTATCCTGGTGGCAAGTTTCCTGCTTGTTTGTCCAATTTTTTTTACAGTTCTTGCATGGTATTTTGTAAATGGCATTAATTTTTTCTGGTAGTGTTTAATGGATCCTTTAGGTTGATTAGTCACTGTTTAAGTGTGTTGGAAGGTTTGTGGGCTACCATGATGCTATGGGGTCTGAGTAGTCTGGAAGTCATCTCTGATATGTCTTCGATGTAAGGTAATGTAGCTATAGTTTTTGGTTGCATTGTGTCTGCTTTTAGGTTTGTTTCTGAGGAATCAGTGGATTGTTTATTGGGTACCCATTTTTCTTGAAAACATTGTATAGATATTTTTCTTCTGCTATTTTTAGCTCTTGGATGCTGCAGTATGATGTAGCTCATTGAAATAATGTCTTGGTGCAGCTCTGTTTGTGGGTGTTGGGATGATTGCTTCTGAGGTTAAGTATTTAGTAGTTTGTGTTTGTTTTTTTTCTGTAGACGCTGGTTTGAAGCTCTCCGCTAACTATACATTCAACTGTCACACCCAGGAATGGGAGTCTGTTGTCGTTCTCCTCCTCTTTTGTGAATTTTATGCCTGTCAGGATATTGTTGATGGTGTATAGCCACATTACCTTACATCAAAGACATATCAGAAATGACTTCCAGACTATTTAGACCCCTTGGCATCATGGTAGCCCACAAACCTACCAATACACTTAAACAGTGACTAATCAACCTAATCAATCCATTAAACACTACCAACAAAACTAACGCCATTTACAAAATACCATGCAAGAACTGTAAAAAATCACTACATCAGACAAACAAGCAGGAAACTTGTCACCAGGATACATGAACACCAACTAGCCACCAAAAGACATGACCCACTATCACTAGTTTCCATATGTACAGACAAAAAAGGACACCACTTTTTGACTGGGACAACACACACATCCTAGGACAGGTGAAACAAAAACATGCACAAGAATTCTTAGAGGCATGACATTCTAACCAGAATTCCATTGATTTAAATCCCATCTACCTTCCCTTGAAGAAAAAAAAATTGGAAATGACATCACCCACTTTAAGAAACCAAGTGTTATGAAGATGTGAATGTACCTTTAAGAGAGTAAAAGCAGCAGAACTACCGGACAGAGCATCAGTGTTCTCAATAAGGCAACAATGTAACATTGGATCGAATAACTTGATTAGTTCATTTCCTGGAGACAAAAACAAATTTGAATTCAGCCAATCAGTTTAAATTATACCACGAAAAAAATACCAATTTCCAATCAAGTTTGAATTGAATATATTGACAATCTTAAAAGCCAATGACACAATCCGATGCTCTGGGGTATAAGACCGAGGGAAATTGCACAGTTCAGAGGAGAACTGCCAAGTCCTAGCATGTAACAGACTGCCTGGAAAAAGTATCTCTCTTAACAGTACCTTTTTGATCAGTAACCTTTAAGACAGAAATTCCTAGCGAGGAGAAAAGAAGACACAGGAAGATCCAAAGACAAGAACCTACAGCTGCCTGGTTTTGAGATATGAAGTGTTGTTTTGTAAATCTTAATTGGGAGTTTTATCAGACTCGTATTATAGAAGGGAAGATAAAACATAGGTTAGAGGAAAAAATTGTAAATAATGGTTAATGAATTATTCTGTTATATTTTAAGAAATAAAGTTGTCAGTTTTTACTTTACATAGTTCTTGGCCACTCAAATTTTTACAGATTACTGCATGGAATAAATCTTGTGTTGCTGGTTTTAAGTTAAGCAGGAGAGTTTACAACACCGTGTTATAACACCAAGACCTATAAACAGAGAGGTGAGACATACCACCAGCACTTCACCAGAGACTCTCACTGATGATGTTACCTAGTGTGGTGACAAAACGTCTGAAAACAAACCTTCCAGCTCAGCGAGCTAACTTATATATTGATTATCAACCTGAGCTACAAATCTTCGCAAATTGGTTTCAATTATCCAAAGTTCAGATTATTTGAACAAGATGTCAAAGTCCCGTAAAAACGTTATCTGAACAATCAGTTATCCAAACAAAATACTCCTCGCCCGTCTCTTGGTTAATCAAGGTTGTTCTGTAAATAGAACAGAGAATAACTTCAGGCACAAGAAAAGAGAGACAACTAGGAGAAGGGTAGCAATCAATGCAGAACTGAGGGTGTTATACTTAAATGCAGTATGTGAAACAAGGTAAATGAGCTTTGTACCTAGATTGACATTAGTGGCTATGACGTTGCGGGTATCACAGAGACCTGGCTGCAAGGGGATCAGGGCTGGAAACTAAATTTCCAAGGCTATGAGACCTATCAAAAAGATACAGAGTTGCCTTGTTAGTAAGAAAAGAATAAAAGTTAAATTGATATCAAGAAATTATGTAGAGTCAGCATGCGTGGAATCTGAGTGGAGTTGAGAAACCCTGGTGAAATTTGTGTACAGACCTCATAGCATAGTCAGGATATAGAGAAGAAAAGAAATCAGGAGATAGAAAAGGCTTATAAGAAAGGCAATATTAAATAATCATGGGGGACTTCAGTGTGCAGGTGATCTGGGAAAATTTGGTTGGTAGTGGATCTCAAGAAAAGGAACTTACTGAATGTCTGCCAGATTTTTTTTTTGGAGTAGCTTATGGTAGAGCCCACTAGGAAACAGGCAATTTTGTATATGATGATGTGTAATAAGACAGACTTGATTAGGTGAAGGAATGCCTGGGGGCAGTGGCCATAATATGATAGAATTCACCTTGCAGTTTGAGAGGGAGAAGCTGGAATTTGAAGTAGTGGCACTATAATTGAGTAAAGGTAACGACAAAGACATGAGGGAGGAACTGGCCAAAGCTGATTGGAAGGGGAAACTAGCAGGGAAGACAGTGGAGCAGCAATGGGGAATTCAGGAGGCACAGCAGAAATTCATCTCAAGGAACAAGAAACATACTAAGGGTAGCATTAGGTAACCATGGCTGACAAGAGAAGTCCGGGCCAGCATAAAAGCACAAGATAAAGCGTACAATGTGGTGTAGATTAGTGCTAAATCAGAGGATTGGGAAGCCTTTAAAAAACTCGCAGAGGATAACTTTAAAAAAGTTATAATGCGTTGCAGGTGGTGGGGAGACGATGAAATATGAAAGTTAAGTTAGCTAGTAATATGAAAGGAGATTGTAAGTGCTTTTTTAGGTATTGAGAAAGTGGCAAGAGTGGGCATTGGATTGCTGGAAAATGAGGCTGGAGAAATAGTAATGGGGAACAATGAAAGGGCAGAGGAACTGAGTAGGTACTTTACATCAGCTGTCAAAGTGGAAGACACCAGCAGCATACCAGAACTTTAAGAGATTTGAGGGCAGAGATGAGTGTAGTGGCTATCACTAAGGAGAAAGTGCTGGGGAAGCTGAAAGTGGATAAACCACCCAGACCAGATGGACCTATACCACAGAGTACTGAAGGAGATAGCTGAGGAGATTGTAGAGACATTGATGATCTTTCAGAAATCATTGAAGTCAGGGATGGTCCAAGAGGACTAGAAAAATGTCTAATGTAACACTCCTGTTTATGAAGAGAGGGAGGCAGAAAACAGGAAAATAAAGGTTGGTCTGACCCCAGTTGTTGGTCAGATTTTAGTGTCCATTATTGAGGATGAAATTGCGGAGTACTTGGAAATGTGTGGTAAAATAGGACTGAGTCAGCACGGCTTCATTAAGGCAAGGTCATGTCTAACAAACCTGTTGGAATTCTTTGAGGTGATGACAAGCAAGTTAGACAAAGGAGAGTTAGTGGGCATAATCTATTTGGATTTCCAGAATGCCTTTGACAGGGTGCTGCACAGGACGCTGCTAAATGAGATAAAAGCTCATTGTGTTAGGGGCTAGATACTGGCATGTTTAGAGGATTGGCTAACTGGCAGAAGATAGAGTAGGGATGTAGGGTTTTTTTTGGGATGGCAGTCATAGAGTAGTGAACATCTGCACGGGTCTGTTTTGGGACTGTAGCTGATCATGATATACATTAATGATCTGGACAGAGGAACTGTTAAGTTTTCAGATGACACAAAAGTAAGTGGAAGTATAGGAAGTGGGGAGGTAACAGAAGGACATGGACAGGCCAGGAGAGTGGCCAAAGAAGTGGCAGATGGAATACAATGTGGGAAAATGTGACATTATGCCTGGATAAAGTGGAAGTGGAGAAGATGTTTCCACTAATAGGAGAAACTAGGTCTTGCAGGCACAGCCTCAGAGTAAAGGAACAACCCTTTAGAACTGCAATGAGGGGGAATTTCTTGAGCCATAGGGTGGTGAATCTGTGGAAATCATTACCACAGAAGCCTGTGGAGACCAAATCATTGTGTGTGTGAGAGAGAGAGAGGTTCTTGATTAGCAAGTGAATCAAAGTTTATGGGAGAGGCAGGAGAATGAGGTTGAGAAACATATCAACTTCAATCAAATGGAGAGCAGACTTGATAGGGCAAATGGCCTAATTCTGCTCATATATCCTATGTTCTTATGTGAACAATTTAATGATTCATACTGGTCCTACCCGTTTATGCCTGCACCACTGGCTCTGTGAAGTTTTCTCCACATAACCTGCCTTCTAAGTTTCAAAAAGCCCTGCTGAATTCAGGTTTATACCCTATCCCCTCCCTCTGCCAGCATGATGGGATCTGCTGAAAATGTGGGCTGATTATCGCATCTGGGTCCAGCCTGCAATTTTAAAATGCCTTGAAATCTGCCCCGACTCCACAGAAATCTGGCCCAGTTACTTCAAACTAAATTTGAAACAGAATGGAAAGCTGGAGATGACAAGATAAATAATGCTTCTTCAATTGGTGACATTAGGGCAGAAAAAAAAGTCATTGCTAACTTATCAGAGCAACCTTTATATCCATACTGTGATTATGTGGTAAGATATAATGGGCAAATAGAAGAATGGAGGGGGATTTAATTTTGTGATTGAGATGGGCAGGGTGTCGACTTAAACAGGTAAGACTGAAATCACTAAATCAGAGTTTAGTTTAATTTTTGGAGTGAAGAACCTGAGGGCAACACTCTCTCATGGCCAAAATGAACCACTCTCATAGAGTCATAGAGATGTACAGCATGGAAACAGACCCTTCGGTCCATCCCATCCATGCCGACCAGATATCCCAACCCAATCTAGTCCCACCTGCCAGCACCCGGCCCATATCCCTCCAAGCCCTTCCTATTCATATACCCATCCAGATGCCTTTTAAATGTTGCCATTGTACCAGCCTCCACCACATCCTCTGGCAGCTCATTTCATACACGAACCACACTCTGCATGAAAAAGTTGCCCCTTAGGTCTCTTTTATATCTTTCCCCTCTCACCCTGAACCTATGCCCTCTAGTTCTGGACTCTCTGACCCCAGGGAAAAGACTTTGACTATTTATCCTATCCACGCCCTTCATAATTTTGTAAACCTCTATAAGGTCACCCCTCAGCCTCCGACGCTCCAGGGAAAACAGCCCCAGCCTGTTCAGCCTCTCCCTGTAGCTCAAATTCTCCAACCCTGGCAACATCCTTGTTAATCTTTTCTGAACCCTTTCAAGTTTCACAACATCTTTCTGATAGGAAGGAGACCAGAATTGCACGCAATATTACAACAGTGGCCTAACCAATGTCCTGTACTCAATACTCTGACCAATAAAGGAAAGCATACCAAATACCTTCTTCACTATCCTATCTACCTGCGACTCCACTTTCAAGGAGCTACGAACCTGCACTCCAACACAATGCCCCTCTGAAGAGCATCCCACCTTATTCCTGTAACCTGAATTTCCCATGGTTAATCCACCTAGCCTGCACATCCCTGGACACTATGGGCAATTTAGCATGGTCAATCCACTTAACTTGTACATCTTTGCAATAGACCACCTGGTGGAAACCCACATAGACACTGAGAATGTGCAAACACCACGCAAACAATTGCCTGAGGCTGGAATTGAACCTAGGACCCTGATGCTGTAAGACAGCAGTGCTAACCACTGAGCTGCTGTGCTGCCCTAAGATGGTACAAATAAGATCAATCATGTGGGATACTGACTGAGAATGGAAGGAAGCCACCAGTGCGGAGTGGGCTTTTGGGATGTTCACTTTTACATGTATTATTTTTCTATCATCCCTCTCATGGCTCAGCCATACTTCACTGCATCATTGTTTTGGAGAAGGCATTTGGTGTGGGCCAGTGTACCATGCTGTACAGTCCTATGTTCTATGTTAATATGGGATTATAAAGCAAAGATTAATGTATCTGTCATCCTATTTATGGTGGCAGACACATTGACATTCGGAGTCTGCTCAGCTGTGGTCAAGATTTAAATTGACTTGTGATTGCCACTTTTGACATTCCTTGTATTGCATTGTCACTTGAGGAATGACATTGCTTTCAGGGATCAGTATGCACAGACCCACAGAAGTTGTGTATGAGTTAAGCTCTTTATTGAATGGGATACACAGAACCATTCTATACATCAAAAGGGCATAGAGTTCTACTTGCCAAAAAAAGATATGTGAGCAAAGGTAAGGTACTGAACAAAACAAAGTAAAATCTTTTGCATTTTTGTTTTAGAAGAGTACAGCTCATAAATAGTGTTAAGCAGTTGGCAAGAGTTACAAAAAGGAAATATGAAAATAAACTTGCGAGGGGTATTAAAATCAATCCTTATTTTGCAAATGCTTTCGAGAAATGGTAGTCCAAATTAACCCCTTAAACTGATGTCAATGATGTGATTTGAAAATTAAAGTGGCCATGCTGAATAACTATTTTGCATCAGTATTTATAGCAGAGGTAGAGAGGTCAGCATGCCAGGCACCCTAAATAAGTCATTATTGAATTAGGAACTAAACAAAATTAATGTAAGCAGGATAACTGTTTTAAGGAAGTCAAATGCATTAAGGAGCAGTAACTATTGAGGCCCAATGATTAGCACTGCTGCCTCACAGCACTAGGGACCCAGGTTCAATTCCACCCTTGGGTGACTATCTTTGTGGAGTTTGCACATTCACCCAATGTCTGTGAGTTTGCTCCCATTTTCTGCCACAGTCCAAAGATGTGCAAGTTAGATGGATTGGCCATGCAAAGTTGCCATAATGTTCATGGAGATGCAGACTAGGTGGGTTAGCCATGGAAATGCAAGGTTATAGGGGAGAGGGATGGGATGCTCTTCGAAGGGTTGGTGTGGACTCGATGGGCCAAAAGGCCTGCTTCCACATTGTAGGGATTCTATGTCCACTGGCTCTCCTTTGTCAAAGTTGCTCATTACCCCTTTAAAGAGTTCGAACAGATTTGTCAAGCATGACCTCCCCTTGACAAAGCCCTGCTGACTGAGCCTTATTTTACCATGCATTTCCATGTACAATTTCATCTTTGATAATGAACTCTAAAATCTTAGCAATGACCAAGGTCAGGCTAACCAGCCTGTAGTTCCCTGTCTTCTGCCTCCCTTCCTTCTTAAACTGGGTGTTACATTAGCCATTTTCCAGTTCTCTGGGACCTTCTCTGACTCCATAATTCCTGAAAGATCACCACTAATGCCTCAGCTATCTCCGTCAGAACTCTGGGTGCAGTCCATCTGGTACGGGTAATTATCCGCCTTCGTATGTTTCAACTTTCCGAGCATTTTCTCCTTAATGATGGCCACTACATTCATCTCTGCCCCTAAAACGTTTGAAGTTCTGGTATGCTACTGGTGTATTCCACTGTGAAACTGATGTAAACAACACATTCAGTTTCTCTGCCGTTTTGTTGTTCCCCATTTATTACGTCTCCAAACTCATTTTCAAGCAGTCCCGTGTCCACTCATGCCTTTAGTTTACCTTTTTTACATATCTCAAAAAGCACTTGCAGTCTTATTTAATATTACTACAAGGCCATTACACATTAGTAACTTGACGAACTAGCACACAGAGACCTAGCTTTGACAAAGGGTCAGACTCGAAATGTCAGCTCTTTTCTCTCCTTACAGATGCTGCCAGACCTGCTGAGATTTTCCAGCATTTTCTCTTTTGGTTTCAGATTCCAGCATCTGCAGTAATTTACTTTTAAATCCCTGTGCTTTTGTGTATTCTGTAAACAACTTTAAGGGGGGCTTGCTGCATGTCCCAGGTTGCACCATGTGCCTGCACAGTTGCAGAAATACTTCTTTGCTCTCATACACCAATCCCCTTGCAATAAAAGCCAACATCCCATTTGATTTTCTAAATGCTTGCTTTAAAAACATTGTGTTTTCTTATGCAAGGACATCCAAGTCCCCCTGAACAGCAATCATCCATAGCCTTTTTTTTCATTTTCTGATAATGGATCATAACCTAAAACATTTGTGGATATTCATTTGTTCACAGATGGTGCCTGATCTAAATGTTTCCAGCACTTCTCTGTTCTTACTTCTAAATTATTTGCTGCCATACTATGAACCTTCCTTAGGATTTTTCTATAAAAATGTGGATTTAGATGTCGCTGGCAAGGCTAAAATTTATTGCCCGCCCCTAATTGCCCTTGATCTGAGTGGCTTTGTAAGAGCTGCCTGCATTGCTGTCAATGTGGAATTACGTATAGACTAGATCTTGTAAAGATGGCAGACTTCCTTCAGAATGCATATCCTTTCTACATCAAAACCAAAAGTTCAAACAGGGAGAGAGAGGATAGTCACCATATTAATCAGGTTCCTGACATCAAAGATTAGAAAGGTATTCTATTGTAATATAAAGTATATTAATTCTTATTGTTAATAATTATTAGGTAACAGACATGATAATTTTTGGTCTGGTTCCAATTATAAGAGAAACCAGGTTTTATTGCTGTTTTGTTTAAACTCTACCAAATTACGTTGCACCTTGGTGTGATAGCACATGATGACCACGGGAGGGAGCTATTTACTCTCCTTCAATAGTGTGAGTTCTCTATGTTAACTTAGGAGTGCAAGTTCAAGCATGAGATCCAAAGCCACAGTTTGATATCTTGCAGCCACTGTCTGTACATGACGTCTCCATGCTGGACTGATAGGATGAGATTAGAGCAGTTTGGCGTTCACAGCTGGAAGTTTTTCAGCCAGGCTTATCAGAGAACCACAGAATACACAGTAATGCCACAGGGAACTGTCTGCATCCGATTCTTCCCCTCATTTTAAAGGGGCAAGGTCTCTGGAAAATACATGTACAAATTTTAACTTTTTGTTTGTTTTCAGCATAAAGATAGAGGTGTTAACATAATTTGCATAATTATGAATAGTAAAGTCTCATCAGGTAAGTGAAGAAAGACTTGGGGATTTAAGTTTATAATCATTTGAAGGTGGCAAATTAGACTGAGTAGTTAACAAAGAATATAGAGGCTTGAGCTTCATAAGGTGAGGTGTTAAGTGCTATCGCAGGAAATGTATGCTCTCCTCATTATAAAGCTCTGGTTAGATCGAGGGAGAGTGTGTCCAGATCTGGTCACCACGCATCAGAAAAGATGAAAAGATTCTTGACAGATTGCAGAAGACATTTATTAGATTGGTTCCCGCAATTAGGGAACGTTGCTACAATGATAGAACCTGGGGTTATTCTCCTTGGAACAAAGGAAGTCAAATTTGATTGATGTGAACAATTTAGAACCCTTTATTCACTTATGGGACAAGCGCATCACTGGCTAAGCCAGCACTTGTATGTCCATTCCTAGTTGCCCTTTAGAATGTGATGGTGAGATAACTCCTTGGACCACTGCAGTCCATTTGTTGTAGGCCCCCCCATGAGGGTATTAAGAGAGGGAGTTCCAGAACTTTAATGTAGCAACACTGAAAGAATGGTGATATATTTCCAAGTCAGAATGGTGAGTGACTTGGGAAAATTTGTAGGTGGTGGTGTTCCCATGTATTTGTTGCCCTAGTCCTTTTTTAGGTGGCAGTGATTGTAGACTTGGAATGTGCTATCTAAGGAGCCTTGGTGAATTTTTGCAGTCCATCTTGTAAATGGTACACAGTGCTGGTACTGAGCATCAGTTGTGAAGAGAGTGCCAATCATATTGATTGCTTTGACCTGATGGTGTTCAGCTTCTTTATTGGTGCTGTACTCATCCAGCAATTGGTGAGTGTTCCATCACACTCCTAGACAAAGAAAGGCTCCCAGTATTTGATGCCACAAGGAGTGGGAACATATCTACGGCACTGAGTAATAGATGCAGCAATGCTGTGAGGAAAAACTTTTGGTGCAGTGATTTATAGTGCGTTAGACCTTCATTGTCCATCAGAGGCAATTGATAAAGTTCCTAGGGTATGTGTAGAGGAAGGGGTTAAGCAGAATACGGGACTGTGGATTTGCTCTACACCAAGCCAGAATGGTCTCAGTTGGCCAAATGACAACCATCTATGCTGGAAAAACTCTGTGACTCAAGACAACTTTTAATTGTTTCACAATAGCCCACTCATTAATGACTTTTTCCTCCCTACTTTAACAGTACAGAACAACCTTGATTATCCGAACGAGATGGAAGGAGAGTATTTTGTTTGGATAATTGATCGTTTGGATAACTGATCTGAACATAAAGCAGTGGTAATTTGTGAGTGCCAGTTATCCGAACATGCCTCTGTTATCTGGCAATGCCTGCCATCTAACTGGTAACTGAATGCTGAGTTGCCTAATACCATTTTTACGGGACCTTGAGATTCATTTGAATAATGCAAAATTCTGATATTCGATGTTCGGACAATCGAGGTTGTACTTTGGTCATATGTTACACAAATAATAATTGTCTCTTGGCAATTTCAAATCCAATGAAAGTACAGACTGCATCTACGTCACTCTTTGTAATTCTGCTGTACAGGATATTTGGGTTTGTGTGGATTTATTCAATTTCCAGGTTCACAGTGGCCACTTATCCTAGTTCACCTTCCCAAGTTATATCCAATGAAACCATGGAAGTGTGGCTCAATTATTTGCACTGTGATTCAGGACTTCAGGGAAGATGCAGTGAGACTCTCATAGAATGACACTGTAAGTGACACCATGCAGGTCTCGTGAGATTGTACAAGGTCCAATTTCCTCTGGCCTCAAGAATGGGCAATAGATTAGACCAGATCCACCTCGTATCTCACTCGTCCACATTCTTAGATACATTTGTATCCTACCAACATAACATGGTAGGTCCTGAGGCTTCATATGGAGAGCAATCATTTGGCAGAGGCAACTAAAGTGCTACTGCAGAACTCATAACCTCATGAGACTTGGAATTCTGCGTTAGTGCCTTGGTTGCTGAACAAATGTGGCAGGGAGTAAAACAAAGGAACAATCACTACTTGTCTTAATGGATGATAGATCATGGCAGTAGGTGATTGAGACCATCACAGCAGCATAGTACAATGCAAAGAAATTAGGGCTCTGTTGAAAGAACTTCCATGATTTTTATGAGGAAGGAGAAAGCAAGTGTGAATCTTTACACAGATTTAAAAATGCAGTCAGTTATGTGGCATCTGCCAACTGTGTCCTATCAATGAAACACTGCTGTTAAAATAGCAGCATGCAGCAATTGCATAACCTCAGATACAGTAGGGATTGGTTCAGTAGTCACAAGTCAAATTAATTTCACACACCTATTTGCAAGTATCTAATGCATGAAAGATCAAAAAGGCAATGTTGCCTTCAGATTAGCTTCTAGATGTAAAGGGAAGTGGCACTGTCAATGTTGGAGCAAGCTTTATAATGCTGCTGTAAGTCATATGTCCCATGGGCGAAACACCATTTAACTGAAGATAGGTCAAGAGCTGTTTTACAGTTGTTATAGTTCCTGTAGAAGGGCTCATGCCCGAAACGTCGATTCTCCTGCTCCTTGGATGCTGCACTTTTCCAGCAACACATTTTCAGCACAGTTCTTGTATAGTCAAATAGTCACAACCATTTAAAGACATGGCAATAGAATGCAGGCAATGCAACATCATAGAGGAATCAGAAAATAATGCTATGAATTGGCAGATCTCTACTGAAGTCTGGATCAGTGGTGCTGGAAGAGCACAGCAGTTCAGGCAGCATCCGAGGAGCTTCGAAATCGACGTTTCGGGCAAAAGCCCTTCATCAGGCTGAAGGTTCATTGTTTTCTTTCCTTTCTTTGATTTATTTATTGTCAAATTTGCCTGAAGCTGTTCTTGAACCTGTTGGTGCATGTGTTCAAGCTTCTGTACCTTCTGCCTGATGGAAGAAGTTGTAGGAGAGCATTACTGGGGTGCAATGGGTCTGTAATGATGTTGGTACCTTTCCGTGGTAATGAGCTGTGTAAGTGGATGGAAGGTTAGCTTCCATGATGGTCTAGGCCATGCACATAGCCTACTGTAGTTTCTTACAGTCCTGGGCGGAGCAGTTGCCATACAAGCTGTTATGTACCTGGACAATATGCTTTCAGTGGTGCATCTGTAAAAGTTGGTGAGGGTCTGTATGGACATGTCAAATGTCCTGAGCTGTCTGAGGAAGAAGAGGCATTATTGTACCTTCTTGACCATTGCATCGCGTGGGAAGTCCAGGAAGGGTTGTCATTCTCCATTCTGGTCAGTTTGACTGCAAATGTCAGCGTTCTGGACTTTCCCACATATATGAGAGTGATGCTCAGGTCCACAACTTCCAGTCAGCTACCTATTAATTTGCTATGTTGTTTTGCTCTTTATGTTCTTAAAGAAACATCAGTTTCAAGACTTGGTGTGCAGTAGCCCATTACATCACTCTTGAGGATATAAATAGAGAGTATGAAGAGAACACTGATGTAGAATTACCGACCACCAGGCAGCAGGAACAGGAAGAGCAGTAGGTGGAAGAAGAGGCCTGTTGTTGGCGGGTAAGAACCATCTCTAGCAGCTGCAAAGGCATTAGATCCAGATCTCTGTGGTTTAGCATTTCAACTGTGATAGACTGGTGCTGTAATTGAGTCATGTGCCTAACAGCTTGTGCACCATGGAGACAAGCCTGAAGGCGTGCACATCATGTATGCGTGAGGTGCTGATGCATAGTATTGATAGCAAGCAGACATCCTTGGAGGCCCTGGTAGATCCAGGGCCATCTGCTTCCCAGCCCCTCAAAGCAGTGTAATAGCTGCAATCCTACTGTTCACATTCTGCCAGTTGAAGAAAGCATCTCTGACAGTTCCAGTTTTCACTCCTTTGGGTGGACACCTTTGTTCCTATCCAGACCGTTCAAAGATCATGAAGCCCTTTTGCAGGAATGTACTGCAGCCCTCTCCTTGTGGAACCATTGCTTCAGTGAGAAGAGGGACTGGGATTTATATAGCACCTCTCATAACCACCGGATATCCAATGCATTTTACAGCCAAAGAAATAATTTGGGAGTGTAAAAGCATGACATCCATTATGTACGTAGCACATTCCTACAAACAGTCCTGTGTCAATAAGCAGATAATCTGTTCTTCTGATGTGGATTTAGGTATAAATATTGGCCAAGGCAACCGGGGGAAACTCCCTGGCTGTTCAAAAATTGTAGCACAGGACCTTGTCAGCTAGTTAAGTGTGTAGGCCAGGCCTCGATGTAATATCTCACCCGAAAGACAACTCCTCTGACGATGCAACATATTGACACTGCCACATTGGAGTTCTGACGGAGAGTTTGATCTCAAGACTGGGAGTGGGTTTGGATCCACAACTTTCTGGTTAGGAGAATTGCCACCAACTAAGCCAAAGCAGAAACATGGACCAGGAGTTTTAGATTAAAGTGTGGTCCGATTGACAGCAGGCAGATGTGCAGTTTGCTACTGCTACCACCACCACCCCTAACCAATTTACAAGATGGCTTGGGATCTTATTAGCTGCTTGCTGTTTCCAAACAACTGGGAAGACAATTGAGGGCAACTACTGATTAATTATGGGGCCTATTAAAGGCCAATTTCTGTGCTAACTGGATTTTTCTATCAATACAGTTGGTTGCAGAGTTTGGCCTCAGGACAGGAAGTATGGTTTGGGAAGTGGGATGGATTATATGATGGACCTATAATGGCTACTGGGCCAGAGGTGTGACTTGTAGCCATTCTCTAGAGGACGTGTTTCTCTTGGCTCATGGCCTGGCTGATGTGACTTTGTTTTAAACAGTGAGTCAAGCTAATCTGGCCTTTTACCACCTCCCTCTGTCAGTATTCAAGTGCTGCAGCACCTCCCATTGGTTGTCTATTTGCTGTCCCTGACTGAATGGCGAGCGTGCTCCCTGGCATTTTAATTGGTTTCAGTTTTGAAACTTCTAGTAGGCAAACAGGCATGGACCTGGATGGTCCATGTCCAGCCCGTAATTACCACTGATTGAAAATTCAGCCCAGTCATGTCTTCTCTAGTGACTCTGGTAGAAATAGGAGCATTTGTGGTCCCTTTGATTGTACTTCATTGCAATAATTGGGAACCTTTCTTTACCCAATCTAGCATTTACAGACCATTGCTAATTTGCCAGAGGACATTAAAGGTCAATCATATTGCAATGGGTCTGAAGTCACATGCAGGCCAGACAAAGCAAAGACAGCAGTTTCCTTCTCTAAAGGATATTAGTGAACCAGATGGGTTTTCACAGCAATTGACAATGGTTTCATGGTCATCATTAGACCCTTAATTTCAGATCTCTGTGAAAGTCAAATTCCATCATCTGCCATGGTAGGATTTGAACAAGAGAGAACATTACCTGTTTCCTCTAGATTAATATTACCACTCGGCCATTGCCTCCCCAACCAATGTGGAAGAACTGTGAATTGTGGAGCTTTTGGGACTAAATAGAGGGACTCAGGCAGAGGGGTTGCATAGACTTACAAATAAAAGGATATGGCAGCATAGCAGGGCAACTGTTTTGATAATGTCACTTAGAGTTTGGGACATTTCGGGAAAAAAAACACCAGCAGGTGGGGAAAAAAGTCAAAATTAATGACTCTTTAATGAAATTCATGCAGTATTCAGAACAAAATAAATCAATTCATGGCAAAACTAAAAGTTAATGGGCATGATCATATAGCCATTACAGAGATAACAAGATCGAAGTGGGGTAAGATATATTTAGGAGTACGGGACTTTTTGAAACAACAGGGAAGAGTGATGGGGAGCATTGTCAGTGCATAATGGAGTTAATATGATAGCAAGAAATTATGTTGTATCAGATGATGTAGAATCTATGGAGGTGGAGGTAAAATATAAAAAAGGGGGGAAAGAGACTAATAGGCATAGTCTTCAAGCCCACATACAGTAGTTGTACTTTAGGACAGAATAAATCAAGAAGTAAGTAAGACGTGAAAAAGACAGTACATTAATCATGGGTGACATCAATCTTCATGTCGATTGGGAAAATCAAATTGGCAAAGGTAGCCACAAGAATTCCTGGAACAATATGTTGTGGATTCAGGTCAAGGATTGGGCTATTTTGGATGTGGTAATATGAAATTAGTCAGGGTTCATAAATTTATCTCAGTGAAAGATCCCTAGGGAACAGTGACCATAACTGAAAACCAGAACTATTACGAAGCTGAAGGAGGCCATTCAGCCCACCATGCCTGCACTGGCTCTTCAAACAAGCATCATTACCTAGTCTCAATCTCCTGCTTCTTCTCCATACCCTTGCACACTATTTCTATCCACATAGTCATCCAATGGTCTCTCAGATGCCTCAATTGAACCTGCCTCCTCCACACTTCCAGGCAGTGCATTCTGTAACCTAACTACTGGCTCAGCGATAAAACTTTCTCTCACTTCATCCTTGCTTTTTTTCACATTATTTTTAATCTATGCAGTCTTGTTCTTGTTCCTTTCAAGAGTGGGAACAACCTCTCCCTATCTACTCTATTCAGCCTGCTCATGATTTTGAAACTGATCTACATAACATGGTATTTAGTTTACAGATGGCATAAAAATAGGTGGGAAGGTAAGTAATGAGGGTGACATAGAGAGATATAGAGAGGTTAAGTGAGTGGGCAAATACTTGGCAGATGGAATATAATCTGAGAAATGAGTTTATATACTTTGACAGGAAAAATAGAAGAGCTGTAAGGGGAAGGAATGCAGAAAGCCGCAGCACAGATAGATTTGGGGGTATCCTCATACATAAATCACTAAAAACTAGCATCCAAGTTCAATGAGTGATAGGGAAGGCAAATGGATGGTTGGCTTTTATTTCAAAGAGAATGGAGTATAACAATGGTGGTGGTTGGTGAGGATATTCTTGTTAAAACTGTGCAAGGCACTAATAGTCCAAGCCTGGATTATTGTGAACAGTTTTGGTCCCTTTATCCAAGGAAAGATATGTTGATGTTGGAAGCAGTTCAGAGAAGATTCACTCAGCTCATCCCAGATATGGAGGAATTTTCTACTGAGGAGAGGGTGAGTAGCTTGGAATAGTACTCATGAAATTTAGAAGAATGTGTATAGACCTTTATTGAAAAAATGAGATTCGAAGGACACTGAAAGGTTGTTTCTTCTGTCAAAGGGTTGTGAATCTATGGAATTCTTTACTACTGAGGGCTTTTAAAGCTGGGTCATGAAGTATATTCAGGGCTATATAGGGAAAAGGGAATCAAGGATTATGGAGACAAGGTAAGGAAGTAAAGCTGAGGATCAGCCATGACTTCATTGAATGGTGGACTAGACTAGATGGGCTGACTGGCCTACTTCTGCACCTATATCTCATGGTCTAACTTGGGCCACCTTCAACTTGTGATAGAATACTGGATTAGTAAAAAGCTAAAAGCATTGTGATCCACTGTGGAATCTGGCATTCAAGCATCAATTTAATTGTACCCCTTATGATTTCATAAAAGGGATACTTTTATCTCCAGGAGCTCACAACCACATGGGTGCTGTCAACAATACCCCGCTTTCTGGGCAAACCACCAAGATAGATATAAAACCCAAAAGCCAAATAACTGCTTGCTGCTCGCTGGCATCTCTGAGAAAAAATAGTGCTGTCATCTTCCTTGTCACACAAAGTATTAGTGACCTGGAGAATGCTTCCATACTAACCTTATTTAAATGAGATCACTGCTGGTCACTGAAATCCTTCTGCAGTAAATCTATTGAGCTCTAAGGATTTTTTTTTTTACTTGTTTTGTGTTATATCTCACTCCAGATAATACAATATACCTTTAAGGGAACATGCACATGAAGTTGTCACTGTGTCTTGGCATGTGACCTCATTGTATAAATGTCTTAGTTTCCATCTTACTAAATCCTCTTGCAGCATGACATGCTGCAGGAAGCATGCGAAAGCGTATCTGAATTTCTCATTGAGCTCAGGCATGCAAGCGCCTTTGATTGTAATGTACATATATATAAATACCACATGCTGTAATAAAAGTTAATTAAATTCTTCAGTACTATGTCACCCAAGTCTCCTTGGTATAGTACATGGCCATTAGGAACTCAAGTCCACTTCCACAGGTTACAGATGCTGTATTAATTCCCTAAAATCCTCAGCTTGTTTAAGTATTGCTTCTTCAAGAGATGCACGACCTTGACCCTGAAGGCTGCTGCACTGCTTTCATACTGGCTCACCTCCTAAGATCCAGGAATGCATCCTATACATCTTCCCAACCATCTAACATAAATCACATCTCAAGCAGGATCCTTCAGAATAGTTCCCTGCAGTACCCAATGCTGGTATTCTCCAAGCAGTTATAAGCAGCAGGATAAATGGTCACAAGTAAATGCTTCCTTAAGCAGCAATGTAAGGCACTTTGATCAAATCACATACCATACCAAAAAAGGCTTTTTGGGAATTCTGGGACAACTTCTCTACTTTTTTTGTAGTAAGAATGTGAAAATCTCTTGATTTAAAAAAACAGTTGAGATGAAAAGTACAGGTATATTAGAAAGGTTGATAAATATATTCGGAGATGAGTGAGAGAAAGTTATGCTGATGGGGTGAGATGAATAGTCTTGGTTGGAAGATCATGTGAAGAATAAAGATCAGTACAGCTGAATAGCTTGTCTTTGCCCTGCATGCTCTTTGTAATTCGAAGTTAAACCCAGAAGTGAGCCTCCTTTATATGAGATCAGTTTGTCTGTTCCTGGAATCTCAACCCAGATGTGGTGACATTGGTCTTATCTGGGGCTCAGTGAGCTCAGTTGGCTGGACAGCCGGTTTGTGATGCAGAGTGATGCCAAAAGTGTAGGTTCAATTCTTGTATCAGTTGAGGTCACTTTCAAGATCCCACCTTCTCACCCTTCCCGTTCACTTGAGGCGTGGTCACCCTTAGGTTAAACCTGAGAGGAGAGAAAGAGCCAATAGAAGTGCAATCCTCTGGGACGATGGTGACTTTACATCAGTCTAAAATGGGTCATGGCGAATCATCAGCCAATTTTCACCACACCAATATTCTCATCGATCCCAATATCACACCATGTCTTATGACCAGTTCTCAGACAATCCTTACTGTTCTGGATGGGGTACCTCAAACCATTAAGTTCCGAGGTGAGGAGTGGTTAACTGGCTCCACTTAATCATTCACTTGCCCCATTGGTTGATTTACAAAGCATCCCATTTTTTTGTGGATCCCTTAAAAGGAGACCAAATAACCATGTGTTCTTGAGTTAACAAAAAGAGTAAATTTATTAATTACTGAATGCATGAAGTAATATAATTCAACATACATGTACACGGCTTTGAAATCAGATGTGAGTCAAAAAAGACAAATTTAATAAAAATAACATTTGGATTAGTCTCTCACTTGTTCATGACTAGCAGATAGTTGAACATTGCAATTGTAGCACTGGGTGATATCAGTGGCATTGAGTTATTAGTTAAACAGGCAATTTCAATGTTTTTGACTGTAAGTTAATTGAAATGCTTTTATACTGTTTTCTTTCATCAGTTACTGACTGGCAATCAAAGTGAAAAGATAAATTTTCCTTGACCTGGAGTGCTGTTGTGATTGTATAAAGTTAAAAATCACACAACACCAGGTTATAGTCAAAAGGTTCATTTGGATGTACTAGCTTTTGGAGTGCTGCTCCTTCATCAGGTAGTTTTGGAAGAGGATCCTAAGACACAGAATTTATAGCAAAAGATTACAGTATCATGCAGCTGAAATGATATATTGAACATACCTAGATTGCTGTTAAGTCTTTCATCTTTTAGAATGGGTTGCAGGTTTTGGTTCATTAGTACGTATGTTCCAGAACTTCTTTTAAGGCACATTCTCAAGATAACAAGGTTTTTTTAAAAAGAAAAATGACATCTCAGCTCAGACAATGCATTAAAGGTGTGAGGTTAGAGTGTGTATCCCAATCTCGAGTCAGACTGGTTCTATTTCCAAAGTAGGAATTTATAAAATATTTCATGGATTGACTGCCTGCAGGTTGTGTCTTTTTGAGCAAAAATAGAATGTATCTACAAATATAATTCTGCAAATGCAAATTCACCCCAAAGACTTAAATGTGTGTGTGCATCTATGAGCAAGAGAGAGAGTGTGAGTGCGTGTGAGAGAGTGTGTGTTTGCATGTATATCCTTGATAAAGTGTTGAGAATGATGGAGTATAAGCCTGTAAGAGGTGTGTGTGTGTGTGTGTGTGTGTGTGTGTGTTGTACCCAAGGTTCCACTTGAGGCCAGCCTCATGGCTGTCAGCCTCTGCTTGGCCACTCTCGCCAATGTACCCATACCTCAGGGCATCCTTGCCTGTAGTGTATGAGATAAACAATGTTGGCCGAGTCACATGAAAACCTAACACGTACATGTTGGATGGTGTCCCCATGTATAATGATGGTATCCATGTTGACACACTAACATGTCTTGTAGTGGTTGCCATGATAGGGTTGTACGGTTTGTGGTTGATGTTGTCCTGAAGGCTGGGCAGTTTGCTGCGAACAATGGTCTGTTTAAGGTTTGGTGGTTGTTTAAAGGTGAGAAGTGGAAGCATAGGGAAAGTCTTGGTGAGGTGCTTATCGTAATCGATAACGTGTCTCTGTCTGCGAAGAACATGATGTAGTTTCTCCATTCTTGGGAAGTACTGGACAACAAAGGGTACCCTATCGGTCACATCCCTTGTCATTATGGTTTCTCGCTGTGGCACGTTGGAACTGGCAATTAATGAGTTGAGCATTGTACCCTGCATGGTACCCTGTTCTGATAAGGGCATCCTTGGGCACCTTCAGGTGTCTGTTGCATTCCTCATCTGAACAGGTCCTGTGTATGCGTAAGGCTTGTCTGTAGGGGATGGCTGTTTTATAATGTTTAGGGTGGAAGCTAGAGAAGTGTAACATCGAGATGTTATCCGTGGGTTTGCAGTAGAGTGAGGTACTCAGGTGCCCGCCCTTGATGGAGATGCTTGTGTCCAAGAATGAGACAGATACTAAAGAGTAGTGTATGGTAAATCTGATGGTGGGATGAAACTTGTTGATCACTCTGTAGTTGTTTCAGTGACTCCTCGCCTTGGGTCCAGAGGATAAAAATGTCGCCAATGTATCTGGTGTATAGCGCTGTTTGGAGGCCCTGTGTAGCCAAGAAATCTTGTTCGAACTTATGCATGAAAATGTTGGCATATTGGGGTGCAAATTTGATCCCCATGTCTGTTCCATGTGTCTAAATGAAGAACTGGTTGTCAAAGGTGAGAATGCTGTGGTTGAGAATGAAGTGGATGAGTTATAGGATGGTGCTCGGAGATTGATAGTTGTTGGTATTGAATACTGAGGCTGTTGCAGTGATGCTGTCATTGTGGGGACATCACCCACCATGCACAAGGCAGTTACTCATGTGACTCAGCCAACGTTGTCTGTCTCATACGCTGCAGGCAAGGATGCCTGAGGCATGGTATGTTGGCGAGACTAAGCAGACACTATGACAACGGATGAATGGACAGCATGCAACAATCACCAGTCAGTGTTCTCTCCCAGTCGCGGAACACTTCAGCAGTGAGGGACATTCGGTCTTGGATCTTCGGGTGACCGTTCTCCAAGGTGGACTTCAGGACAGGCAAAAACGCAGAGTGGCCAAGCAGAGGCTGACAGCCAAGTTTGGAACCCATGAGGATGGCCTCAACCAGGACCTTGGATTCATGTCACACTACAGGTGACCCCCCCTACACTATACACTCTCTCACACACGCAAGTGCACATACACACACACTCACACAGAGCCTCTCTCTTACACACACATACATGCACACACCCTCTCACAGGCATACACTCCATCACACACACACATTTTACCAAGCATACACACACGCAAACACACACTTTCTCATGTGCACTCACACTCATACACTCACACTCACAGTCACACTCTCGTTCTCGCTCATGGACACATACACACACATAAGGCTATGGGGTGAATTTGCATTTGCATTTACAGAATTATATTTGCAGGTACATGCTATTTTGCTCAAAAAATACACAACCTGCATGCAGTCAATGGAGACAGTCAATCCATGTAATATTTTATAAATTCCTACTTTGGAAATTGAACCAGTCTGACTCAAGATTGGGATACAGACAGACTCTAACCTCACACCTTTTGATGCATTATTTGAGCTGAGATGTCACCTTTTTTATAAGACCCTAAGTTGTCTCGAGAA
>NW_025211900.1:0-680 GCF_004010195.1 Chiloscyllium plagiosum
TCCCCGGGGCTGGATCCCACTCCACCCGCGCGCGGTCCGTGCGCTGCGATTTACCAGGCAGCTGACCGAATGGGTGACATCATTTGATAGACCCGCCACCAACCAATTACAGACCGATGATGTCATACCACCCCCATATATAGAAGCTGGGCAGATTGACCAATCAGTGAAGTGTGGGCTGATGCTGAACGTGGCCCCGCCCCCCCGCCAATCCCCACGTGCCGACACCCAAATGGAGGCGTCGGGTCTCGGCGCCATGCCTCCGACTGAAAGCGGGGTGATGCAGCTCGGTGTGAATGTATCGTGTTGGTTTCTGGTGTCGGGCGCGGCGGGCGGATTCTGGCCGGAATGATGGCGGCGTGTCGGGGCGGTGGAGAAGGCGGACCAATGGAAAGGCGAGCTGGGGCGGGCCGGTCCAATGGGACGGCGCGGCGGCTGTCACGTGCGCGCGAGCTGGCTCCGGGAGGCGGGTGCTGTGTAAATGCGCGAGCCGCCGCCGCCAGCCCCGCACTCGCGACTCGAGCCATCTTTGTATTGTTCCCGCAGCGGCTCGGCGCTCAGCCCGGCACCAGCTCCAGCAGTAGCAGAACACAGCATAGTACAAGCATGTCAGACAGCAAGGTGGAATTCAATGTGGATCGAAGCCCCAAGGTAACCCTTTATCCCCCCCCCCCCCCCCC
>NW_025211900.1:727-25000 GCF_004010195.1 Chiloscyllium plagiosum
AAAATGTGATTCCTGAAGTCTGCAGAAAGTGCTGAATGCGCCAGATACTTGCGAAAGTTGGCGTTCCGGAAAGCTACGTTCGCCTCGCTTTCTGTTTTTTTTTTCGCCCCCAGGCGGAATGTTTTTTTTCGCTGTAACTTCTGCATTTCGCCTCGGAATGGGGGAACAGCAGCTCCCCGGGGTGTGTGTTTTGGAGGGGGGTGGGGGGGCGGTGTAGATAGGTAGACGATTTGGATGTTGTGGTGGAAGTTGAATTTCGTAAACTTGTTTTGGCGGAGAGTTGTCTCAATCCGCCTTTGGCAGCCAGTCTGTCTTGTCCGAAATCATCTGTGTGCCGCGGGGGTCGACCTTTTTCTTTCTTTCATCATGAATTTGGTGATAAATCATTCTGCAGAAGTCGATCGCGCCTTTTTTGTTATTTACCCCTACCCCAAATCTCCGAGCACCCTTGCTGTCCTGAGCGGTAGCTGTGGTCTCCTTCGCTATTATCTGTTCGGATACAGTTGAATTGCTTTGTAGCAACATCAAAGGGGCAGAGTCAATTCGAGCGGCTGCACGGAGCCGGCTCCCAGTTCACGTCCAGCTGCTCCTATCTTGAGTTCAGATTTCAATGGAACGATTCCGTTCTCCGCCACTGTCAGACTTTCTCTTTTCCTGGGGTCGGGATGTTTGTTGACAGAACGCAGTTTGAAGTTGGACCTTGTTTGGGTCTTGTTTTTTTTTTAGATGTTGTGAAGAGCGCGCTCTCCGGGTAGCACTACTCCTGACTTCATTTAAGGGCGCATCCAGTTCGTCAGCATTAAAATGTATGGAAGCAGCCTCTGCACATCTATTTCATTCTTTATTTAAGCTGTTGAGCAGAGTCAGATAAAGGCTTACGTAAAATCAGGTCCGAGTTGTTGACTTTAAGCATTTCTCGTAGTTTTCGCGATATGCTGAGTAAATACATCGATCGGGATTCTGCTTGCTGCTGTGCTTTCCATCAGAGGAGGATGTCATGTTGAACACACGTATCCATTCTTTTGAAGGTGGATATTGTGCCGTGTTGTAAACATCCTTCGAGTTAATGGAAGGGTCTTGAGGTTTCAAATTTCCATTTGCAAACAATCTTGCTCTTTCCGCCGTCTTCCTTCCCCGCCGTCTTCCTTCCCCCCCCCCCCCAAAAAAAAATAAAACTTCCATCTCTCCGGTTTATTCAGTGGAAGCGCGTTTGACGGTACAATAGTGACCGGATTAAAACGTTGCGAGAATTTTTTTGACTTTGTAGTTGACATTTGTCTGAAGAAAGCAGTTTGTTTGAAGCGTGGGAGCCGGAGTTTCACTTCCGTCTCTGAGACCGGGTCTATCGCGCTTTCGGGAACTGAGTAAAACCCATCGACAGCTTTTTAAAAGGTGACTGACCTTGGCTTCGTTTACTTTCGGCTTTTGTATGATTTTATCACTGAGCCGATTATGTGTCTGCTCCTTAAATGCCAGCGGGTGACTCACTTTGATTCCGTGATTGATCTTTCGGGGGAGGGAAAAAGGGGAAATATCGGCTGCTGAAAAAGGTTGCTCCTGAGATGCTGCCAGCGATAACCGGATTAGTAGGTAAACATTAGTAAACAGTTTCCTGAAGTTGACTCGGGAGCCTTCAGGTCACAAAGTGCAGTGAAAGGTGGCGATAGGGTTTGGTTATTTTTGTGTTCGGGACAAATACTGGCCAGAAAAGGATATCTCGAAAGGTCCTGTGTATAATGATTTGTTGTTTTTTCGAAAGTGTTTTTTATTGGATGGGATTATAAAAACAAAATCCGTCTTTTGTCCAAATGGATGGCTGCAGCCTACTTCAAACGCGTCGTTTACATGAGTGCAAGTCACGGACTTTATATTCCCGATCAACGATTCAGAAATAACCTTTTTTTAGTTCGCTTTTCGTGGAAGTTAATATGTTGCTCTCGAGTGGCTGGCACAATAGACGGCGGAGCTGAAGCTGTGGAGATGGCGGTGAACAAGCGTTTCCAGAGTGGTGGATGTGCGCTATTTCTGGCAATTGACGCGTGTAGGTGGTGCATGCGGAGCACGCTGAGAGTTTGTAGTCAGTGCGCGCTCTCTCTCTCTGTCTGTCTGTCTCCCCGCCCTCCCCCGTGGGGTTGTTAACAATAAGACAGTGCTACACTGTTCGACTACCATTCCCAAAGTGCCCTATGGCTTACAGCAACTTAGATTTAAAGGGAACGGGCGGGGATACCACTAGATTAGGCGGTGCTGCTGTTTGGGCTGGCCAATAAACTAAATGCGGACAGAGAAGCCAATTTTGACGTCCTGGTAGTCGACACTTTTTTTACAAAAAATCCTAAACTGAGGACGAGTTGCATTTAAATTTGGCTTTTCGCAACATCTGGTTTGTTGATGGAGCTTTTCAATTTATTTTCCCCTAAGGATTTGAAGAAAACTCAAGAGGTAGAGCCTGAAAATGGCAAAGGTGACGCACCAGCCAATGGAAATGCTGTAAGTTGCTAAGGGGTGTGTTTTTAGTTTTACCTTAACTAGAAAATCAGAAGGGTTTTGACATGGCTGTACTTACTTTGATTAGGGAAATGAAGAAAATGGAGAAGAAGTTGAAGAGAATGCAGATGAGGTAGATGAAGAAAGTGAAGATGTTGGTGAAGATGATGAGGAGGAAGAGGATGACGAAGGTAACTTGTTATTTCACAAATTGATGTGACAGGATTTCGGAACTCATTGGGGTGAATTATTGCATCAACCTCTTTTTGAATTACCGGACTAGAAAAAGATAATAGAAAATAACTTAATAGGGGTAATATACATTTATGAAGTACATCCTTAATTGCATTATTGACATCTGGAGTACATCAGAACTAAACATTTTTTAGGAATCTGATCAGAACTCTTTGGTCTAGTTTTGATAAGCTGAAAAATTAACTTTTTGATTTCTTAGACCTCAGATACAAAAGGTAGAAACAAAATTATCTTGTATAGCATGAAACATTTCATTTGTAGCATTTTAGTCCTCCTTCTGACTTCATTGCTAAATTGTGCTTCATTTTGTATATTCAAATTTTTGGTCCCATTTTGTAACTCCTATTAATATTTCAGTTATTATTCTCTATAGTGACACTACTGGCCATTTTGAGAATGGCAGGTTGGTTCCAAATCCTGTTCAGTACCATTGTACCTTGACTGATCAATGATGTTATATTAGGGTAGCTTCAGCTGTTAGTTTTATTGTTATATTTTCACCTTTAGGAGGCGGAACAAAAGTTATTGTAATTCAACAGATCTCCATGTTTAAAGTTTTGTCATTTCCATGAATTCATTGTGCACTTTTTGAATGGGATTAGGTAATGGGCTTTAAAAGCTTGCATTGTAAATTAACATAGTGATGATGAAGGGAGGGTGTCAGCACTTTGAGTGCTCGCTTTATTAAAATGATGACTTTTTCCTCTGTAGATGAGGAGGGTGATGATGATGAATGTGAGGGGGCTGCACAGAAGCGAGTGGCTGAAGATGAAGAGGTATGTAATTATTTTGTGCTCCCTTTTAATGAACATAATATACAGTTACTGAAAATCATGGTTTCTTAAGTACTTGTTTGAGTTATTTCTTTTTCAAAATTAAGCTACCTGCTTGTGGTTTTAATATAAGCAGAGTTAATCTATATAGACTGAATCGCTGCTGCATTGTCACTGATCTATGGAATATTCATATTACAATGCATATAAAAATAGTTGAACTAATGGTAAGGTCATGAAAATTGCTTTCAATTAGCATTTAGCTATCTTGGCTAAAGCAAAAGTGTTTGTTTGTATTTAAATTTCATTATAAAATGAGGCAAGATAACAACCCTTATTCATCAATGTTTTTCAAACCCATAGGATGATGTTGCAAAGAAGAAGCAGAAAACAGATGATGAATAAGCTGTATTTTCATCCACATTCCCCTTTTTTTTCTGTTGGAAAAACTTGGTCATCATCACTAAGTAGAGTGTACACCAGTGCAAGTCACCTGCAGAATTTTTAAAATAAAATTACTAAGACTTCATGGCCCTACTTCTTTCTTAAAATCCTAAAGGAGAATTTGTTTGTATTTTTATTTACATTTTATATTTTTGTACATATGGTTAGAGGTCAGCCAATTTAAACAGTGATCTCTGGTGACCAAACAGGGCTTTGAAGTTCTTCAGTAAAACTGACTTTACTGGTGGTTTGACCATGTCTTCGCCACATTATTTTAAAGGTAATCTGTAAAAACAAAATTAATTTTGAGCATTCCAATAACTGTATGTACTTTAGCTGTACTATAAGTAGTTGGTTTGTATGAGGTGGAAGGCCAAAGATCAAGGTTTTTTGTCTAAAATACTGTCCATTGTGGCCTATTGTATGTGTGAAAAGTTTGTTGTCCACAATAAACCGGAATTTTATTTTGCTGAGTTTTTCTGATGAATTGACTTGTCTAGACTTTTTTAAAGTGCACATTACAGTTTCAAACACTTCACACACTGACTCAGAGATTGAGGGAACAAAGGTTTTCATCACTTTCAGAGCAACCATCTTCATCCTTGAACTCAGATTTGCACTGAGTTGAAATTTGAGTTAGCATATCCAATAATGCTCAAACAATAGGATAGTGGGCACAGCAGTAACAACACACCATGCTTTGACTACATTCTTCTGAGATTAATATGACTTCATAAACCACTTTTTCCAAATGGGAGGTGGTAAGTAGCATGTTAAATGAATAAATGAATTTTGTGTTCTCGAACTAGATACATGCATGAACAAATTGATTTTGCACTTTGTTTAAAATCTAAAAATGCAGTCTCTATCATAAACATTTTGACACATTCCTAAGAATTTTGTAATCAACAGAGGTGTTGTATTTCAATGCATTATTTTAAGCATCCAATTATTAGATAAATATTTTTACTAATTTGACATAAATGCCAAAAATATTTCTGGATGTGCTGTGATTCAGTTTTATTTTATTAATAATCTTATTAGTGAACTTAAACTTACATCAAGATTAGTAGGAAATTTATTTACAAAGAGACACTGGTGGGTTTTAGGTTAAGTGAGTGGGGGGAAATATCTGTCAGATGAAATGTAAAATGTGAAAATATTAAATTATCCATTTTTTTGGTAGGGGAAACAACCAAAATTTAAGTGGAGAGATGTGACAGCTGAAATGCATAGGGAGCTAGGTACCATAGAACGAATTGTGGCTGGTTAGTATATAGTTTGTTTTTAGATTTAGATTACTTAGGTACAGTAAGTATTTAGGAAACTAAATGTTATCAGTTGTTGCAAGAGGGCTTCAGTACATAAAGAGGGAGGAGATGTTCCAGTCTACTGGGCGTTGTTTAGACCTCAGGTGGAGTACAGTATTGGTCTCTAAGGAAAAATTGTAAGTCTTTGAACTGCTTCCTGGGCTTAATCTGGGCTTAATGCCTGGAGTTGGCAACTATCTAATGAAGGAGAAAGTGAGGTCTGCAGATGCTGGAGATCAGAGCTGAAAATGTGTTGCTGGAACAGCGCAGCAGGTCAGGCAGTATCCAGGGAACAGGAGAATCGACGTTTTGGGCATAATCCCTTCTTCAGGAAACTTTCTTCATTCCTGAAGAATCGAAACGTCGATTCTCCTGTTCCCTGGATGCTGCCTGACCTGCTGCGCTGTTCCAGCAACACATTTTCAGCAACTATCTAACGAAGGTTGGTTGACAGGTTAGGTTTGTAATCACTGAAGTATTGATGAGTAAAGTGTGACACAAAGGTAGTGTTGAGGAAGCAAGGAAGCTACAGAAGGACTTGTACACAATTGGAGAGTGTATTCCATCTGCCCTTTTGCCCAATGTGGGAAAGTGAGGTTATACATTTTGGTAGGATAAATAGAGGTGTGGGCTATTTTCTAAATGGGGAAAGGCTTTGGAAATCTGAAGCACTGAGGGACTTGGGAATCCTGGTTCACTATTCTGTTAGCTGCCAACTGAACCTGCATGTTAAAGTTATGAAGGCAAATACAATGTCAGCATTCATTTTAAGAAGGCTAGAACGCAAGAGCAGAGAAGTACTGCTAAGGCGACATTGGGCTCTGCTCAGACCTTTGGAATATTCTGCAGTTTTTGGGCCCTATATCTAAAAAAAGATATGCAGGCATTGTAAGGGCTCCAGAGGAGAGTTATAAAAAGGATCATGGGATGAAGAACTTACAGGACTTGATACATCAGGAGCAGTTGAGACTGCTGGCTCTGTATTCGATGGAATTAGAAGGATGAGGGGATATCTGAAACTTATTGAAATGTTGAGAGGCCTGGATAGAGTGGATGTGGAGAAACGTTTTCCACTAGAGGCTAGAGTCTGAGGGCATAGCCTTAGAGTGAGGGGATGACCCTTTTAGAACTGAAGTGAGGAGGAATTTCTTCAGCCAAAGAGTAGAAGTTTTTCTTTGGTAAGTGGATTCAGGGTTATGGGGGAAAAGATAAGAGAATAGGGTTGGAAATGTATCAACCATGATTAGCTGTTCAGACCTGATTGGTCAAATGGCCTATTCTGCTTCTATACTTTATGGACTTGATAAAAGCATAAAAGGGGTCTTCATAGACTGAGAGTAAATTATCTTTTCTAACATGAGGGGTCACTTTTTAGAGACAATTTTGTTTTTGTCTTGAACTATTGGACCCTTCCTCAAAAGACAGGTGGAAGCAGAGTCTGGATCTTTTGAAGTGGTGGTGAGTAGATTCGTTAGGATTAGGGGAATGAAAAGTTACTAGGGGTTGGTGGGAGTATAGAGTAATCAAATCAGCCAGGATTGAGTTTGCTCAATAGCAAAGCAGGCTTGAGAGGCAATGTGGCCACTGCTTCTGATTCTGATTTGAATGTAAAACATTTGGCACCTAGAGTGCTTTGATATTTAAGGAACTCTACAAATGAATACTGGGTTGGAGAGTTTGAGATGCCCCTCACAAAGAATGAAATATGGCTATGTAATTAATTTACAATAACTGGATTTCAACTTGTCTCTCAATTTGAATTCACTCTTTGAACTGACGTTTACTCTTCAAATTAAGGTGGTCAAATTCTGGTCTGGCTAAACCTAACATTATTTGCCTGGGAAGTGTGATACTATATTACTTTTACATTGAACTCTGCTATACTTTGGAGGAGTTTTAGTCAAATTCTGGAAATAAGGCTTGGCATTCATTTAATATTAAATTTTACCTTGTAAAACATTTAAATTGTGGATTTGTGGTGTAGAGCCATGTCAACTCCAGTTTAGCTACAAATTGGTTCATTCAGTGGACATATGTAAGGGCTCTTATGACTGACTTGTCACTAAACTAGAGGGAAATTAGCAGAAATTATTTCTTGATTGCATTCACTTGATGGAATGCAAGTGTTGGGTGGGGAAAGAACAGAACTGGGTTTGACTGCAGTTTATTTTTCTCCCAACCCAAAGATGTGAATTTGATAGCCTGTTGCTATTTGTCCTGGCTCACGGATCAAGGATGTTCCAGTGAGGTTAGACGGAGGGGTTGGGGGGGTGGTGGTGGAATTGAATAAGATGGCTGGGGCTTGCATAATCGAAATATGTTGCAGTACAAGCCATGTCCAATTAGCAAAGAAATGGATATGAGTTTGGTTGATATTTGCTTTAAATTTACAACAATTTACCAAATATTGGGTTTGCACTTTGAGGTGAGTCACTATATTAAATTTAACTTTTGTAATCTGAATTGAGACCACTTTACAACAAACCTGAAGCAAAATAATTCTGACATTTTCCTGGTACATAAATGTTGCATAAAATCTGTAAGGTTAGCAAAGTTGATACTGACATGCCTACACCTTTTTAAAGAGAAATGTGTATTTTTTATTGAATCAATTCTTTTATTTTATAAAGATTGCATTTTTTTTGAAGCATGCATTTTAAAAAAATAATTCACTGGTAGTAATATTGTGTTGGGTTCAATAGGGCATCTGAGATCCTGCCTTCTAGCTAAAAAGTCATGGGGATGGGCAAGCTTGTCCAGGAGAAGAGTAGTGATACCACTGCAATTTAATAGTTGGGAGGCAGAAGCTTTGTCTCTTGGAAAAGAGGGTCTTGCTTATCAGCCTGACAATATTGGTAGTTAGTTTTGCATTGAGCATGTGAGCTATGCTGGATCCTTTCAAGGTGGGTATTGAGTATTCCTTATGGGACCTTGGTAGAGATTTACTGAGGGTTTGAACTCTAGCTGCCCCTCTTTCCAGATGACCAGTCGATGAAAATAATGACTTCAGTTGCAATTCTTGATATCTGAAATAAAATGGTCTAATTTGTAAGTTGGATTCATAGTGTTGAAATGTATTTTGCATTGAGAACCATGACAGAGGAGCACTTCACATATATGTTTCCAAGCTTGGGCATTTGCATAACTTACTGTTCCACTGACCTCTGAACTTCTGTACTTGTGTGAGGTAACTTTGGGCTGTAGGTCTTGCGATTAAATTTCAAGAAGTAAGTTAAAATAAAGCTGTGCTCCCATTACTTTTAATGTAGAAACAAGAATACGACTGCATCTTAAAATATTTCTGCATACAATATCTTGCAACCTGCTTTAGTGCTGTTCCTTAAGTTAGCACTATAAATCTGAGGGTACCAATAGAACAAATACTGTTTTTATGCTGTTGTTTTTGTAACAATCAATTATTGCTCCAGAAATTCTCTTTATCGTTATAACACTTGCAGGTCCTACTAATTCATTCCAGTGAAGATCTTGTTTTAACCATGATTACTGACTTCAAACGCAATCTTGTTTGACTACTTAATTCAAATTTATAAAGTGGATGCAGGACCTGTTAATTTCAGGACAATGCTTGAGTATACAATGTTTTTGCAGTTTTATCTGAAAATGTGTTGCTGGAAAAGCGCAGCAGGTCAGGCAGCATCCAGGGAACAGGAGAATCGATGTTTCGGGCATAAGCCCTTCTTCAGGAATGAGGAAAGTTTGCTCATTCCTGAAGAAGTGCTTATGCCCGAAACGTCGATTCTCCTGTTCCCTGGATGCTGCCTGATCTGCTGCGCTTTTCCAGCAACACATTTTCAGCTCTGATCTCCAGCATCTGCAGACCTCACTTTCTCCTTTTGCAGTTTTATGTCTACAATCTTTTTCTGTGTTACTTGGATTTGAGAATACAGCTTCAGTGTACGATTACTACAGTACCTTCTGAGCCATTGATCATGTATTCCGAGATGGATGTGCTATTATTTGCATCTTTCACAAGATTATTTTGTTGTGTTTTCGGAATGGTACATGTGGATGTACAATACAAATGAACAGAACAGGACAATGCTAATTAATTTGTAGCAATCAGTGCCATGAACTATCAAGCAACAGTCTTGAAAACGTTTCAGCTCAAAACATTGTCAGCAGCTGCTACCGAGAGCAGAAAGTACCTGAAATGGTTTGCCAAAATCTCTTGGACCGTCAGTTTTCCTTCTTTTTGCTGGCTACATTGGAATTTACGTATAATTTATAACTGTAACATTGTAAATTATTACTTCTCTCACACCATAAAGACACCTGTTTTGGTTAAATGTATGCCTGAAATCTCCAACTTCGGTTCTAATTGCTGTCCAGCGACGTGACTTTAACATTGAATTTATTGTCTACTACATATATGGCTAGTTTGTCATTTACACACACTTATGTGCCCCCCTAAGCCACCTGAGATTAAAATCGCCACCTGTGTCAAGAGTTAAGACCATTCCTTTTAAGATCTTCCCTTCAAAGATCAAAATTTTTATAATGAAGTTGTACCAATATATGTACCAGCTAGGTCTCGAATTCCATCAGGTCAGACCTCTCAACTGCTTTTATTGCTACACAATCTTAACTGTATTCCTTCACAGTTGCCTATTGTCAATGCATAGATTGTTTCTTCATTGTTGCTGAGTCAAGATCCTGGAATTCTTTTTCTAATACAGTCGTCTCCCCGTAGCCACGGGGGATACGTTCCAAGACTTCCTGCAGAAGAGCGAAAGTGTGGATAGGAGCGAACCCATTCATTTAAATGGGAAATTTACCTTCCTGGCAGCCTCCAGGTTCTGGAAGGTTCCCTGTAATTGGTCGGGCTGCAGTAAACTGTGAGTAACTGAAACCGTGGAAAACGATTCCCCAGATATGGGGGTCGCCTAGGTGGAGTTGAATGGTTGAGTATCAATTACTTATGTTAGATGTACTACCACAATGTTTGAAGGCAATCAGGAATGGGGAATAATTGGATCCTTGTACATTTAGCTAGATGCTGAGGACAAAACATAATATACATTTCAAAAGTCAAAACCAAAGAACAATTTAAACTTATTCTACTGACCTTACTAGAAAGCTAGTTTCTACTGTTCACATTGCTAATAACCCTAGATTATGTACCTAAACCAATTGGTGTTATTACATTTTAAAACATCTCCTTTAATGTAGCTACTTTTAGAATAAAGTGATGAATACCACGTTGTATAACCACTCATCATTTGTAAAGCTGAATCATCAGGCATTCAACACCAGGAAAATTTGAGTATGTGTACAATGATAGGGGGAGATATAAAGTAATCATGTAGTAATAACAGTCTAAGAATTCATAGGGTCAGTCATATATATAAAAACAAAACTTGGATACTGCTAAGGCCCTCTTCTATGTGTCCAGTGCACCCTACCCTTCCCTCCACCACCACCACACACACATGCACATTCACCTGATGTAGAATTAGATGAGATAATGGGATGTGGATGCCCACACCCAGGTAATGTGGGAGTTGTGTGCATAGGGCCATATCTACGTGTTGTATTGTTCTTCTGGGAGTGTTTCAAATTCGTCGTGTTGTTCAAGGCCTCTGAAAAATATCAAGTTGGGGTCTGGGGCCAACCTCATGAATATGCAAATCTGTGAGTACCAAACCTGAGACTGCATGCTAAACAAATGGACAGGATGCAAAACCAGTCGATCCCCATCATTTTATTTTCAGCAGTAAATTGTAGCAAATAGAAAATAGTTACTGACAACTTGAGATTTACACAGGAGTCTCTTATTAAGTATGCAAGATTTATAGCAATAGAACGAATGTTAGTAATGACCAATTGAATAATTTCATAGTACATCACAATAATGTCACTCATCAGATCGTTGGTAGATTTCAACAATACATTATTATAGTAGACAGAACTTTGAAAATAGAACAAGTGGTTTCAAGTTCACTAATGATTAATATCCAATACAAATGCAATTGCTAATTTAAAATTATATTCTGAACGTCAGGCTTTTGATCATAAAGTGCCATTCATCTTCACAATAAAAGCATTGTTAATTTAATATGAATTGAAGTACATCTGTCCACTTTAGATTTATCCATTCTCTCTCAATTTAAAAAAAAGTTTGGTAATAATTAGCTTTTTGATTAAATGATTTTGAAATTTTGTGGTCACAATTATTACTCTTATTGAGCAGCTGTTTTTATTATTGTATTAACAATCAGATAATCTACATTTGTCATTTTTCTCTCAAACATTCAGTTGATTTTCAACAATGAAAAGGCTGAATACAGAGATATTTAGCATGTCTAGAATTAGTGTGTGAATGTGATAGCTTCAAAGGAATGCCATTGATGTGATTAACTGACGTATTGATGTGCTAATATAAAATTTAAACCTCCCGATAAAGAAGAATGTTTAAGGACTTTATCGTAAGTGGAAAGAAGAACAGTTGGATAGTTCCACGAGTGATTGTTCTATGTGCTAAAGTGTGAAGATTTAAGAAATTAATTACCACTTAACCTCTACACATTTTATGTTCGGACTCTATACCTGTTCAGTTTTCCTTCAGGGACTCACTCGATTAAAGCTGCTTCCATTTGGTTTGATGCTTGTTTTAGTTGAATCCTTGTGAATACATTGAACCCCTAGTTTCCATGCTCCACAAACCTGGTTGCTTATTGTTAATTCTGTATCTACATGAAAGATGACATGCTTACTAAACTCTCCTTCATGAAGGTCACTGTCCTTTAGTAATTTCCTCAGAAAATTATTTGCTTTGGAAGAAACATACTATAAAAGTAATTAGAAAATCATGTAGTCTGAAAATGCTTTTTGTCATAGGTGTGTTTTAGAGATCTTAATCTTCAAAATCTGAAACAATATAGTTGAACAATGAAATATATTTGAAATAAAGCCAGCAGTGAGACCAGTTTGATTTCAATATAGTTGAATTGGTTCGTATAACTAAATTACACTTTCTTTCATCTCTAATACACATTGCCCCAAATGTATATGCCTCTCATACCTTACAATAATTTCTATTAACTAATTTGATAATTACAGAAAAGGGGCTTATGCTTGAACTGATATATGCAGCCCTACATTGATTTAAAATACTCAAATGAAATGATGCCATTGGACTCAACATAATACTGACTTTAAGGGAAACCATTTTGGATCTAACTCTAAAGATTATATCTTTACTAAGACAACTAGACCTCACAGTAATTAGTTAAAATTAACCATCTTCAAGGCAAATGAGGCCTAATTGTACTTTCCTGACTAATATTCTATTGAGAATATTTGGGCAAATGAAAACCAAATTCTGTTCTCAGATTCACAATTGATAAAACATGAATGGAATCAACTAATTCCTTTTGCCAGTAAGATTTTACTCGTAATCCTGAACAGCAGTTTGGCACGTTTGTCATTAATCTCAATTTATGTGCTACACAAAGTACCCAGAGACAGGAGTAGCAATCAAGTATGTTATTCTGCATTAGAGGCACCAAATTGATCGCAATTCCAAATTCCTAGTCAGCATCCTGTGGCCGCACATTAAGCCATAGTATCTCAGCAGATGCATCCTCACTTTCTAAAGTATCTCTTTGAAATATAATGTCAGTGTTCATAATATTTAAAACAAGCACCTACTGAATAATTTGTTTCTATATTGCTACTAGTTATTGCAAATTTTGGTTTCTTCGCAGTGGGAATGAATCACTTTTTGTTTTGCCCAGCCTCTACCCTGTTGTGCTACAAATGAGTAATTGTCAAGGTAAAAACATTATTTGTTGACACAAATACCTAGGTGAATAGCTGATTTATTTGTTGTGCTCATATGAGGTGCACAACATTATTTCCAACAAACCTCTCTAAGGTGATGACTTAATTTCAACTTTCACAAACAGCACATGTCACGGCTTGCAACTGAACCCTGCCATGCCCCAACTATTGTGAAAAATGCTTCACTACTATTTGTGAGGATAATGGAAATGGAGACAATCAAATTTGCCTTGAATTTATATTTTTCCTTAGTGAGTGAGAAAAGCAACATGTTCTGTGCAGGGGTGAGAAAGACGAACTAGAACAGGAAGAGACCCACATTTAAAAGAAGGGAGGGATGGAAACACACTGTAAGGGAGAAACAAACTAACAGAGGGAGATATTGACCAAGTTGGTGGAAGAGAGAAAAACAAACCGGCGAAGAAAAGAAATGTAAACTGGGAGAGGGTTGGCAACATAAAATGGAATAGGAGGTAACAACACAAACTGGGGAGGAAGATTGCATTGCTGCTGCTCTCTTAAGGACTGAATCTCATCTCCCTGGAGATTGTGTCTTGTTTCCCTGCAGCTGGATTTCCATTAGAGATTATGGAAGTCAGGGAATTGAATCAATTTTGGGTTTTGGTTTTGTTTATTATTTTCATTGTTTGCTGCAATTTGTAGAAGGTCTTAAATGCGTTCAGAAACTTTACTTGAAATTTGCTTTTACCAGTGATGTTGTATCAGTGGAAGCAACTTAATGTTTCCCCTTGTGTTTGATACTGCTGATAGATCAGAGTACTATTAAACATGACTTACATTGCTATTCTTAAATTTCTGTTTCTTTAATTTATAAATTATGTATCTCACTATAAAATAAATCAATTATTTTATTTGGATTTTGCTGATATTGTGAGCCTTTACTAAGTTAAATGCCTTGCACTTTATTCCTTTTCAGACAATAATCTGTTTTCCTCTTGAATACTTTGAGTTTGCCTCCACTATGTATTCAGATTTCCAGATATCAAACATTGACTGCATTAAAAAGTTTTTTTCCTTAGGTTTCCATTACTTCTTTTTGCCAATTTCTTAAATCTGTGCTGTCTGGATTTTGATCTATTCTTAAGTGGGAACAATTTTCCCTATCTACTCTGTCCAGTGCCTCATGATTTTGAATAGCTCTGCCAATTCTCCTTTGAACCTTCTCTTTCAGCATGGAAGTATTCCCAACTTCTCTAGTCTTTCTAAGTAACTGAAGTTCCTCAATCATTAGTGACCGTACCCACCTTTGGACCTTAGGATGGGCAGGGGTGGGGTGAAGGTTATTAATGAAGCAGCTGAAAATGGTTCTGCCTGGGGACACTATTCTGAAGAATTTCTGTAGTGCTTTAATGTGAGATGATTGATCAACAATGACCACAACATCTTCCGATCTATTAGTATGAATCCAAACAATACAGAGCTCTCTGATTCCAATGACTGAAGTTTTTCTGGAACTTCTTGATGGCTTGATAACTTGAGCTTTGAGATTACTAGGCTTTTAAGATTCATTCAAATTGCTGTGGGTCAGGAGTCACACAGAGGTGACACATTCTTACTCTGGATTATTCTTTGTTCTTTTCTGTAGCCAACCCAAAGCTAATGATACAATGGTTCCCTTATTGACCACTTGGCTGACCTCATTTCTAAGAACCAGGTATAATAGTGCTTCCTTCCTCTTGGACTGGAAGCATATCCATTACTGTGGAATCTTCTTATGGGCACACTTTCCCCCTCCCTGCCTTTTGCACTGCTACTATTCTAAGCTATATTCATGAAATAAAGTTTCCCTTCATAACTATTGTTCTTGAAACACTCCATAATTTCTTCAAAATTTGTTCCGTTACATCTTATCTACTTTTTGGTGTCTTAGAGACTATACTAAGCAATGCAATTGTACATTTTATTGTTACTTTGTTCTAGCCAAATAAGATAGCCTCTCCAACATTGTAATGTTTTCCCTAATACCCCTTTCCTTTTTTCTCTTTCCCAGACAACTTGTCCCAGGAATAATTTATACTTGGTCATGCCTTTTGAGCCTGGTCTCCAATATAGTTACAACATCTATTCCAAATGTTTATCTGACCCTGCAATTCACCAGTCTTATTTACATTCAAATACACATCTAGGAACCATAATTTAGATTTTATTGCGTATCTCCATATTCTGAACCCACCTAATAACTTATTCTTTCCTACACTATTGTAATCTTTCCCTCATGTTCTTTTGCCCTTTGGTATTCGTCTCTAACATTTCCTTCTGGTTCTACAGACATGTCACGTTGGTTTAAACCATTCTCATAGAACTATCACACATTCCTGCAAGGAATTTACTCGCAGCTCAGTTCAGATGCATGTGATCTGACCTAACCTGGTCCCATCTTCCACAATCCTAACCCTGACTGGTCCTAATGTCCCATGAATCCAACGGTCTCCCAATTGCATCTTTCCGACCATGTATTTATATGCTTTATTCTTTTTTCTTAAATGGTAGTAGGGGATTACTGATTTGAAAGTCCTGCATGTTTATTTTTTACCTAGCTCTGTGAATTCTGACTGTAGGATGCATCCTCTTTCTCTCAAGTAATGGTACTGACGTGGACCACATCTGCTGGTAGTTCACCTTTTTCCTCAGGGTGCAATGCAGTCACGGATATGTCATACCATCCTGGATTCTGCAGTCACAGAAACATCTGTTTTCTCTGCACATCTGCCTGTTCTTTCGATGTAATGTGTTTCCTTGGATATTTAATTCAGAGTCCTGATTCCCCTGTAGCCACATCTCTGTGATACCCACAACATTGTATCTTCTAAATTCACTCTGCGTTACAAGCTTGTTTACCTGGTTTCATGTACTGCATGCATTTGAGTACAACATCCTCAGTCCTGCATTTACTGCCCACCTTTTCATAGTTGTCCCCTCATCTGCTATGCCTCAAGTAGAGACTTTCCATACTCTATGTCCTGTTACTTGTTCTGGAAACTTTACTAAATTACCCACTTCAACGTTTTCCTTAATTTTCCATTGAACTGAACCCCCCCACATTCAAAAACAATTGCCTTAAAAACAATCAATGAGGTAGCCTCAGTTGCTTCACTGGGGAGGGAATTCCACAGATTCACAATCCTTTTAGTGAAGAGGTTCCTCCTCAACTTGGTCCTAAATCTTCTCCCCTTTACTTTGAGGCTATGTTCTAGTTTCACTTACCAGTGGAAACAATTTCCTGTTTCTAGCTTATCTATTCCCTTTATAATGTTATATGTTTCTATAAGATCCTCCCCAAATACTTCTAAATTCCAATGAGCATAGTCCCAGTTTACTTAATCTTTCCTCATAAGGCGACCCTTTCAATTCCGGAATCAACCTGGTGAATCTTCTCTGCATCCCTTCAAGTGTCAGTATGTCCTTTCTCAAGTAAGGAGACCAACACTATACAGAGTACAGTACTCTAGGTGTGGCCTCACCAACACCCTATATAGCTGCAGCAAAATCTCTCTATTTTTTAAACTCTATCCCTCCACCAATGAAGGACATTGTTGTTGTTTGTCGTCTTAACTCCCTGCTGCACTTACAAACCACTTTTTTGATGCATGCACAAGGACACCTAGGTTCCTCTAAATAGCAGCATTTTGCAATTTTTCACCATTTAAATAATAGTCCATTTTGCTGTTGTTCCTACCAAAATGGTTGACCTCACATTTACCAACATTGTGCTCCACCTGCCAAGCCCATACCCATTCACTTAACCCATCTGTATCCCTTTGCAAACTTTCAGTGTCCTCTGCACATTTTGCTCTACCATTCATCTGTGAACTTTGACACACTACACTTGGTCCCCAACACTAAATCATCTATGTAAGTTGTAAACAATTGCGGTTCCAACACTGATCCCTGAGGCACACCACTAGGCACTGATCACAAACCAGGAAAACTCCCATTTATCACACACTTTGCTTTCTGTTAGTTAACCAATTTTGTATCTATGCTAATACATCACCCATAATCTTTATCTTATGCTGCAGCCTTTTGTGTAGCACCTTGTCGAATGCCTTCTGGAAATCCAGATACACCACATCCACTGGTTCGCTGTTATCCAGTGTGCTTGTAATGTCCTCAAAGAATTCCAGTAAATTAGTTAAACATGACCTGCCTTACATGAACCCTTGCTGTGTCTGCCTGATGGGACAATTTCTATCCATATGTCTCACTATTTCCTCCTTGATTTTACATTCAAGCGTTTTCCCCATGACAGAGGTTAAGCTAATGGGCCTGTAGTTACCCGCCTTTTCTATACCTCCTTTCTTAAACAATGGTGTCACATTTGCTGTTTTCCAAGTAGAAATCTAGAGATTATTACTTTTTTGATTCTGCTTTGTAATTTAGCCCACAGCTGCTCAGCTGAACACTCAGCATAATCCCTTACCTCTTTCTCCCATTATCATTGGTATGTACATGGCTCACAGCCAGTGGTTCTTTTCCCTCCCACTCCAAGTCCCTCTGTAGCCCAGGTGAGATATACTGAATCCAGGCATCTGTAAGGCAACACAGCCTTTAGGATGTTGGATCCTGGCCATAGAGAATGGTATCTAGTCTCCTGACTATTACTATTCTCGATTACAAGCATATTTCTCTTTTCTCCTTGCTCTTGAATGGCTCCCTGTACCACAGTGTTATGATCAGTTTGCTCATTCTCCCTACAGTACCCATTCCCATCTTCACAGAGAGGAAGAATCTTACACCTGTTAGACAAGCTCAAAGGCTGAGGCTCCTTCAGTACTACCTGCTGGATCCCTCTACCTGCCTCACTTGTGGTTACATCCTCCTGTCCCTGACCACTGTCCGAATAAAGTTTGTTAATCTTAGGGGCGTAACTGCCTCTTGAAACACAGCATCTAGGTAACTCTCTCTCTCTCTCTCCCTGATGTGTCACAATGTTCAAAGCTAAAACTCCAACTTATCAAGAATGAGTTTGAGATTCTCAAGCAACCAATGCTTGCTACAGATGTGGTCTCTATGAACCCCAATTGGGATCACCAGTCACCACATCATGGAGTTACAACACATCACCTGGTCTTGCATCTCTTATTTTAATTACTTAGTTCTTAATTTGATTTTTAAGAATTTTGATCTGGTCTTTTTGTTTTTAGCCTATATATGTTTTCCATATTTACTTGCAATATATAATAGATAATCAAATTAGTAGCTGTCACCAACCAATGAAGTTACAGTTTACATGTGATTTTACTCCTGTGCTGAGCACTTGATCTTGGGCTTCACTTTTTCCTGTTACAAAAACCCTTCTAAACTGTGAGCTGAAAAAAAAAACTATTCTTCCTCTTGGCACTAAATTCTCACATTGCCTCCAAATTCCCTAAACTATGTACTCACTCGCGCTGTGTCTCATTCTGGATGTGATCTCTCCTTACTGACTGTGCAAAGCTTACTGGTTGGTAGATAGCTATATAGATTATCATCATTTCTTGCATATTTGCTTAATTTTTTTTCACTTAATTTTTACCTCTGTTAGAGGCAGATGTAGAAGGGTGAATCAGTTTCCCTAATGTTTAACCGATTTCATTCAAAGAAAATTTCACATTTTTTAGCATGTAGCTGTACATTAAATTGAAACATCATACAACATATTCAAAACAAGGAGCCAATTATAAGCTCTTCTTGAGTGAAAGGAAGAGAAATTTTCTTACCTACTAACCCTGAAAAAATTAATAAAATGCAACCTCACACACAAGTAGAAGAGGAAAATGTCTCATAAAATAAGATTAAGAATAACCTGTTTAAAAAATCCTGAGAGTCCTTGAGATGTTATGTTTTGACCTAAGACTATGGTGTCTTGTATTGTCTCCTGTGGTGAAATTTGTAGGCGTCCATGTGTTCTTGATTAATGCATGTTTCTGTAATTTGTTTTTTATCACTGTTTATCAAGAGATTGAGAAAGAGAAAAAGAGACAGAGTGCAAGTCTTCAAGCTCTGTTCATATGAATTCATTCTCTGCTCTGCTGTAATGACTGTTGCCTGAAATGCGGCATCTTTGAATATCCCTGTATCTGGTTTCATTGTTTTTCAAGCTGGAAAGGTGAAGATGACTCATTCCAATGTGTGGATCTTCTAGGAAGTATCTAGGTGGTAGGGGAACAGATATGTGAGCAGATCATAGAAAGATGTGAAAAAAAACAGATTTGTTGCAGTGGGTTATTTTAACTTGTCCAATATTGCTTTGAACCCCCTTAGTCCCAGGGGTTTAGATAGGGCAGAATTTGTTAGGTGCGTGCAGGACTGTTTCTTGAAACTAGCGAAAGGGACATAGACCTTATATTGGGAAATGAGCCTGATCAGGGATCAAAGTTTCAGTGTGGGAGCATTTTGGGAACAGTGATCATAATTCCTTTAGTCTTAAGATAGTTATGGATAACGATAAGAGTGGACCTTGAGTGAAAGTCCTAACTTGGGGGAAAGTTAATTACAACTATATATAACTGGAGAAATTAGATTGGGGCAAGGGTAAATCTACATCTTGCATGAGGGGGTCTTTTAAAGGCAGTTGATCAGAGTTCACTACAAGCATATCCCTGTGAGGATGAAAGATATGGCAAGATTCAGGAGCCTTGGTTGACAAGAGGTAATGAAATTTTAGTCAAAGAGAAAAGCAAAGCATATGCAACGCCTCTGAAGAATATAAAGGAAGCCAGAAAGAACTTAAACACGAAATTAGGAGGCCCCGAAAGGGCATTGAAATGTCCTTGGCAAGTAGAATTAAGGAGAATTCCAAGGCATTTTATATGTAGATTAGGTGCAAGAGGGTAGCTGGGGAAAGAGTGGGTCCACTCAAAGAAAAAGGTGGGAATTTATGCATGAAGCCAGAGGAAGTGGGTTAAGTCCTTAATGAGGTCCTTCTCATTGGTATTCAACAAGGGGAAGGACTTGGATGATGGTAAGATTAGAGAGGGGTATGTTGATACTCTGGGGCATATCGATATAAGGAAGGAGAAGATTTTGGCTGTCTTGAAAAACATTCAGGTAGATAAGTCCCAAGTGTCTGAAGGGATCTGTCTCAAGATACTGAAGGAGGCAAGGGAGGAGATTTCTGGGATCCCGATAGTGATCTTTGTATCCTTTTTGGCAAGGTCTGAGAGGATTGGAGAATAGCCAATGTTGGCCCCTTGTTTAAGAAAGGCAACATAATAATCCAGGAAATCATAGGCAAGTGAGTCCTACAATAATGTTAGGGAAAATATTGGCGAAGATGTTTAGGGACAAGAATTACTTGTATGAGGATAATAATGGACTTATTGGGGATAGCTGGTGTAGTTTGTGCGGGGAGGTGTTATCTCACAAGCTTTATTGAGCTTTTTGAGGAAGTGACTGGGTACAGCAGCGGATGGTGTCTACATGGACATTACTAAAGCATTTGTCAAGGTCCTTCATGATTGGTTCCAGAAAATTAAGTTGCATAGGATCCGTGGTGAGTTGGATACAAAATTGGCTTGGCACTAGAAGACACAGAGTAGTTGTGGAGGGGTGTTTTTCTGACTGGAGGTCTGTGACCAGTAGAGTTCTGCCAGGATCAGTGCTGAGACCTCTGTTGCTTGTAATATGTATAAATGATTTCGATGAAAATGTAGGTGTGGTCTAATTAGTATGTTTGCAGATGTTAGTGGAGTTGTGGATTGTGAGGAGTTTATCATAGGATACTGCAGGAAATTATTTAGAAAGTTGGATGGAGATGTGGCAGATGGAATTTAATCTGGACGAGTGTTAGGTGATGCATTTTTGGAAGTCAAATGCAAGGGGAAGGTATACGGTAAATGCAGAACCCTTAGGACTATTGACATCGAGGGCGATCTTGGGGTCCAGGTCCATAGCTCCTTGAAAATGGTAACACATAGATAAAGTGGTCAAGAAGATATTTAGCATGCTTGCCTTCATCAGTTGGGGCATTGAGCATAAAAGTTGGTAAGTCCAGTTGCATCTGTATAAAACTTTAATTAGGCCACATTTGGAGTATTGTGTACACTTCGTAGAGGGTGCAAATGAAGTTTATGAGGATGTTGCCTCAGTTGCAGTGTATTCGCTGTAAGGAGACATTGGATCAACTTGGATTGCATTCGTTAGAGCTTTAGAGGTGAGAGGTGACCTGATAGAAATTTATGAAATTACGAGAAGTATGGATAAGGTGGATAGTCAGTCTTTTCTAAAACACAAGGTGGCATAGATTTAAGGTGAGGGGATAAGTTTAAAGAAGTTGTGTGAGGAAAGTCTTTTACACAGAAGATGGTAGCTGTTTAGAACGCGCTGCTAGGGGAGGTGTTAGAAGCAGATACAATAGCAAGGTTTAAGAGGCATATAGACAGACGTAAACAGGCAGGAAGAGTGGGATATGGACAATGTGCAGATAGATGGGATTAGTTTAGAATGGCATCATGGTGGGTCCAATAGTCTGTTCATGTGCTGTACTGCTCTATGTGAATCAAACAGAAGGTACAAATTTGGCTGATTAGTTTCAATCATTTTAATTATGTTAATTTTGGTTCAGGCTGGATCTTGTTTATTGATAGCTTGCATGGGTTTCCATCGGGTGCCTTGGTTTCCTCCCACAGTCCAAAGATGTACAGGTTAGGTAGATTAACCATGGTCAATACAAGGTTGCAAGAATAAGGTAGAGCTCTGGGTCTGGATGGGATGCTCTTCAGAGGGCCAGTGCAGACTCAATGGGCTGAATGGCCTCTTTCCCCACTGAATCAATTCTATGTTTCATGAGCCTGGGTTAATCTGGGTTAGATGACCACTGTGTACATCTTAAGTCAGTGTTTTTCTTCTTTTTCATAAACTATTTTAGTCTATGAAAAGTCCCAGAAATGATAGAAACTGAAACTGATAGTGCGTTTACACCATTATCAAAGCACCAGGTAACAAGGCATATTCTTGAAGTTGAATACTGTGAGCTTGAAATTCTAAATAGAAAACTATGTTTATTATACTTCCATATTATTAACTGAACCTTCCTCATGGGAGTGAACTTGAGCTATCATAAAAAGTCACTGATCTGAAACATCACCTCTGTACGAAGGTACTCCAATGAGTATTTCCAGCATTTTCGATTTTTATTTCAGATATCCAACATCCATTGTATTTTGCTTTCATACAAATGAAACATATCTCCCCTAGGTACTCCTGAAGAATTGTAGGCTCATGGCCATGGAGGAAAATATTTTGACTCTACTTTGTCTTCTTAGTCAGTCCTTTGAGATTGAGGATGACTTTTCTCACTCTGGTTGTGAGTTCTGAGGTGACTATCTAGTCCAACTCTGGATCTGCTCGCTCCATCGTACATGTCCAGCTGGTGTTTCATTAGGTGGGTTGGATCTTGGACTTTTGTACACTCTGTTGTTTGCTCTTGAGCTTCATCTGAGTCTGTTCTGAGACCTTTAACATGGTTGCCACTATCAAAACTGCAGGCTGACAGGGGTGTTATAGCTTCTGAAATTTAGCCTAATGCTCATTTTCTCAAATGTCTTGGTGAGAACATATCAATGATATTTGGAGTTTGACTTCTGAGTGTGCACACATGCAAATGTCTGCAGCTTGATTACATTGGTTGGGGCATTCTTGATTCTGGACTGGGGATGAAACAGGTTGAACTGTTTCCTGCTTGCATTGTAGATAAACTGCACACCAGTGGAAAGCTCCTGGGAGATAGGGTAAAGTGTTGAGGCCAAGAAAAATAGAGAAATGCGTAGGTACAATGACATGGTTATTTGCCTGACCCCAGTTTGCACACTTACTGGTCTAGGATGTGGATGAGGTTCATGACTTGCATGTCGTCCTGTAGCAGGTTGAGAAGGGTGATGAATTTCTGCAGCAGCCATATTTGAGGAAGATGTTCCATACTCCTTCCTGGCTGACAGAGGCTGCTGAATTTGTCTTGCTGTGAAGATCATGTATACTGAGCCTTTTGATGCATAGAGTCTGCATTCTGACTCTTCACCCACTGAGAGGAGGTGAGGAGATGAGGATTTTTACAAAGACCTTATTGGTAGCACACAGCAGGGAATCCTCTGAATAGTTACCAGAATCAGTTTTATCTCCTTTCTTGAAGATGGCTACAGTTATGGTATTTGGAGATCCCCTTGCATGCTTTCCTCTTTTCAGATGAAGGAGATGAAGCCATGTACATGGGCCAAAAGTGCTCCTCCACAAAATTTCAGTACATAAGCAGGGATTTCATCTGTACTGGTGAACTTGTTTGTTCTCAGTTGTTGAATTCCCTTTTAAACTTCATATTGGCCTGGGGTTTAGCTGAAATGGTGATAGGTAGCATGGTGTGGGATGTCGTTAAGGTTACATCGAATACTGAATTTTGTTTGAGGAGATTAATGAATGCTTCTTCCAATGAGTGCTCGTGTCTCTCTTTCCTTGGTAAGCACTCCTGCATCCTAATTCTCTTTGGGATAGGTTCTTGGATACTTGGGTCATCAATGGCCTTAACTGCACTAAAGAATCCATACACAACATGGCTGCTTGCATGTTATTGTATTTTCTCCACTTTTTCCACCTTCCACGTGATCTTTAGGACTTTTGTTTTTGTTGAACCTCACCCCTTGTATATTTACTCACTTACTTCCTTTCTCCTGCTATTGGTTTAGTTTCTAATTCAGGAAAAGCTTATGATTTAGTAGATCTTGGATCTCTTGGTCATTTTCATCAAACCAGTCTTGATGGTTCATTGTACAGAAACCTAAAATTTCCCAGTAAGTGCAGTTTATTATGGATATAAGGACAGATTGGCCATGATGGACGTACTGTGGTGCCTGTTCATTGAGGATTATTAGGTTGACTGTGAGATGCTAAATGAGTTGGACTTTGCAGAGTCTTTGAGTCCATCAAAACTCAATTTCTGCAGAAACATTTCTGCAGCCACAGTTGTTTTTGCAACCAGGCTTATGGAGATGGTAGACTGGATTGGAGAATGGTTAGTCCAGTTATCAGCTTCTGTCATGGTATGGATGATGTGAATACCCTTGTGGTCTTTCACTCAGATGATGATATAGTCAAACAGGTGCCAATGTCTGGAGCAAAGATGTTGCCACGAAGTCTTTTATTTTTGTCTCTCTCATGAAATAGGATTTTTTTTTATGACCAGGCCATACTCTAGGTATTTTATCAGGAAA
>NW_025211901.1:0-25000 GCF_004010195.1 Chiloscyllium plagiosum
TTATTGCTCTGTACATGAACATAGGCTTCCTTCTGCTTCTTTATCAAACACTTGATATGCTTTGATGTCCAGAGTTCCCTCACCTTTCACTCTTAGAGGTACATACTGAACCTGAATTCTAACTATACTATTTTTAAAGACTCCTACTTTAGGTGTTGACTTACCTACAAGTAGCTGTTCCCAGTATTTTTGCCAGATCCTTTACAGTGATATTGAAATTGGCCTATCCAGTTTAGACACTTAATTTCTGTACTATCCTTATCCCTTTCCATAATGACTTTAAAACTTAGAGTTGAGGTCACTATCCTCAAAGTGCTCACCCATTGAAATTTCAACCCACTTTACTGGCTTCATTCGCTGGGATAGCTCTAGCACTGCCCCACCTCTGGTAGGACTATCTACATACAAGCACAAAAAGCTCTCCTGGATGCACTTAAAAAATTCCACCATATCTGATCCTTTCACATGAAGACGATCCAGTTAATGTTGGAAAGATTGAAATCCCCAACAAGTATAACGTTGTTTCTTACACACCTTTCTGAGATTTACCTGCATATCTGCTCCTCTCTTTCCCTCTGACTATTGGAAGGCCTGTACTATAATCGCAGTAATCACCCTTTTTTTTATTTCTACGCTTTAGCCTGATGGCCTCATTTGGATACCCTTCTTGGACATCCTCCTTACACACATACGCACACACATACACACCCGGTGGCTTGGGATGCCCTGTCACCCTTCTTCTAACCATGTCTCAGTGAGTGCAACAAGGTTTAAGAATTGACAACACCAATCCAAGGTAAACGGTTATCTTTCCAATTGTAGGGTAATACAATGATTTCCCCATTAGTCAGTGCTGGAATTATGATTTTTTATGAAACTGTGAAATGAAAAATAAAATATAATTTGCCACTTATGCATAACTAGACAATGGGTAAAAAGCAGGGTTGTTATCAGTCAGGTGGAGCAGGAGATGGACTAGTAGAATACAGACAAGTGTGAGGTTGATGAATTTTACGAGAAGGGATAGGGAGAGGCGGTATATATGAAATGGCACAGTTCTAAATAGTATGCAGAAACTGAGGGACTGGGGGAAATGTAAATCTGTGTAGATTTTGAACTTTGTGGAACATACTGAGAGTTTGTAAAAAGGTTACACTGAATCTTTATAACATCTTAGTTGGGCCACAACTCAGGTATTAATTAATTCTAGTCACTACATTTTGGGAAGAAGTTCAGATGACTTAAGAGAATGCAGAGAATTACCAGAATGATCTAGAGATGAGGGAGTTCAGCTACAAGGTTAGATTGAAGAAGCTAGTGTTGTTCTTGGAGGAAAGAAGACTGAGGGGAGATTTGATAAAAGTGTGGATAAGTATGGTCAGTTCAGATAAAGTAGACAAGAAAAAGCTGTTCCTTTTAGCTAATGGCACAAGGACCACAGAACTCAGATTTTAAGGTTTTCGTAAAAAGTGGTAATGGCTTGAAATTCATTTCCTGTGAGGATGGTCAAAGCAGGGACTTCAAAAGGGAATTGAATGGGTGCTTGAGGGAAACAAGCTTGCAGGACTGCAGGCATAAAATAAGAGAAGGGGACTGACTGGAAACCTCAACAGACAGACAGCAAGAACTTGATATGCTAAATTACTTTATGTGAATTACTGTAATATGTTATGACTATACCCATTTAGATTATTGCTTTTTTGTAGTAAATTCTGTCATCTTCTGTTTATGCTTTGATATATGCTTGAAATGATTTAGCATTTAATTTTATCCTATTGAATACAAAAACACTGCTGACTAATTCCTGGTGAAGTCTCATGTGCTTGAATGAATTCCTCAACTGCAAATGAATGATGTTTTGCACAAAAATATGTGGCTTAACTGGAAAGTTACAAGTAGAAAAATGTATAAAGTTATAAGCAGATTCTCATCTGGTCATCCTTTCTGTTTCCCACATAACACTTAGCCGCATTTAACTGTTGACAATCTGGAGAAGATCCATGATGAAAAAGGAAATAATCTGCTGCACATTGCAGCTTCTCAAGGACACCTAGAGTGTTTACAACATCTTACTACTTTAATGGCAGAGGAATGCTTGACAGAGCGTAATAACGAGAAACTTACCCCATCTTCCTTGGCAGTAAAGGTAGGTAACATAACAATTAATCAATACTTGCTGTGTGAACAAGGTACGTGAAATTTGGAAAATGGAGCAAACCTGTACTGTAAAACATCTTTTCCTCATCTTCACGGTGTCAAGTAAGTTTGATTTTCTTTATAATAGAGCAAAATGTAAACTTTGTCACTGTCTGAACCAAAGTAGTACATTGAGATTGAGTCCAATTCAGTACAGATTGAGTTATTTGAACTGCATTTAAGCTGTATACACAAAGCTATAATACTTTGGATCTAACCCAAGCAGGGCCTTGACCTTCACTTTAATGTCAATTTAGATCATTCAGTTGGGTCAATAGCAAGGATTTAAAATGAGTGTGCAAACTAGATGTGTAGACTAAGCCAAAAGTAGCTCTGAATATTAAAGCAAGATCCATATTGCTGCTGCAAACTAGAAGGACATCAGGAACAATTGCAACCAATTGGTGGATGCAATGTGCTGAGCTAAAGAGATTTGCTCAGCACCACCTTCTCAAGGCCAACTCGGGATTGGCTATGAATGCCAATCTCCTGCATCCCACGAATAGAGAAAAGGAAATATCTGCGAATTATCACCCACCATTTTCGGCTCCTTATTAAAATATTAAATGATCTTGGCATAGAAGGAGGTTATTTGGTTGTTTATGTCCATGCTTGCTCTCTGCAGTTCAGCTAGTTCAACTCACCCTCACTTTACCTCTCGTCCTGCATTTTGTGTTCTTTTAGGCACTTATCAAACGTCCTTTGAAAATCGCCATCATGCTATTGGGCAGTTTGTTCTAGATCCGAATACCTCATTGAGAAAAAAAAGGCTATTCCTCAACATTCTGTTGATTCTTTTGCCAGACACCATAAATTGGTGATTCGTCTTTCTAGACAGTTCCACGAATGGGAAGTTTCTTTCAATCTACTCTTCCCAGACTCCTCAAATTTTTGAACACTTTGATTAAATCTCCTTTCAACCTTCTCGAAGGTGAACAGTTCCAGATAATCCAATATATCCTTGTAACTGAAACCTCTCATAGGAACATAGAATTTAGTGTAAGTCATTCAGCCTTTCAAGCCTCTGTCTAATCGTGACTGATCTTATTGTAGTCTCAACACCACTTTCCTTTCGAACATCTGTAAGCTTGGACTCCTTTGTCTATCAAAAATCTATCTCAACCTTGAATATACTTAATGACCCAGCCTCAAAACCCATGTGCAGTAAAGAATTTCTCGATTCAGTACCCTCTGAGAGAACAAATTCCTCCTCATCTCTCATGTGCAACATGTCTTATTCTGATATTAAGGCCTCTGGTTCTAGATTCTTCCACAAGGGGAAGCAATCTTTCCCCATCTATTCTGTCAAGTCATGTTTCAATAAGGTCACCTTTCATTTTTCTATATTCTAATGAGTACAGGCCCAACCTATTCAACTTTCCATCAGGTATGGAAGCACTATTTTGTATCAGCTTAGTGGATCTTCTCTGGACTATTTCTAATTCCAGTATGTCTTTCCTTGGATAAGGAGCAGAAAATTGTTCAAAGTATTCCAATTGTGGTCTAATTGGTTTTAGCAAAACACCTATTCCATACTCATCCTATCAAGCCCCATCAAGATTTTGTCTGTTTAATTAAGATTGCCTCTCATTCTTCTGAACATCAATGGGAATAGGCCCAACCCATTCAACCTTTGTTCATAAGATGGTCAGTCCAGGAATGAGTCGAGTAATCGTCCAACCTGCTTTAAAAGGGGTTATATCCTTTATTAAATAAGGACAGCAAAACTGTACACATTGCATAAAAGCACAGAAAAATAGGAGCAAAAAATCTGCTATTCAACCCATCAAACCTATTCCACCATTCAATATGATCATGGTTAATCATCCAGCTCAGTATCCTGTCCCCGCTTTCTCTCCATGTCCTTTATCCTTTTAACCCTAAGAACAATGTCTAACTCCTTGAAAACATTTAATGCTTTGACCTCAACTGAGGATGAGTTTATTAATGATGCTTTGTATGGAATTTCAGAGAAAGACCGCCCCCTAAGAGCAGATTAAGTGAGTTAGACAAAATTGCCTTGCCACCTCCATTATCTAAGCAAGATTTAACATCAATAATGAAGGGATCAAAAATGCAGATTATTCCTTAAAATGTAGTTTCAGCTGGTTGTGTTTTGGAACTTTTCTCTTCCATCTCATTTAGTTCTGAATGTTAAAGGCTTGGTAATGAGAAGAAAGATGTAGGACTGTGTTTCCAGTTGCCAATTTCAGAATGGATAGAACAAGAGATTTGGAAGTGGATCTTCAAGTCCATTTGTTCTCATGGCTCATATTCCAAATTCTTCTGTCTTTTAAACACTGCATTTGGTTTATTAAGTGGGTTTAATTCCAGGCCAGCATCTGGCATGTTGCTCGCTGTTACTTATGTTATTTGTCATGTTACTTGGCAACTGCTCAAAATGCTCTGAGCCTTCTCACTCTTGCTTCCTTTAAGTATTTCAGAGTTTTAATTTCAGTTTTATTTCTGTCTGCATTATGTGTATTGAATATCACTTTTAAGGATATCTGATTTGTATTTCCTCAGTGGTGAAAATTCTAAGCACATCAATTAATTCCTTGCTTTTAAAAAAAAAGGTACTCCAAAAATCCACTTCTGTGTCTGTGTATAGTGAAGAAAACCAGGTGTCCTTCTATTCCTTGATGAAATTTTCCAGTTAACTAACATGAAACCTTCAAGGCCATAAATATACCACGAATGTCAAGGAAAGTTTAAAATACATTATACTATGGAGCATTTGCTGTTGGAGCAATACCCCATGTGTTTAAATGTACAGTATTTTTATGTAACTGCAGTATGCTTAAATGCAATGACAATTTATCTCAATTGTATGAACTCAGGAAGGGCAGCTTGAATGTCTGCGCTGGCTGATGAGTGAAACCGAAGCCATTGCTGAGTTGAGCCCTTCAGATGGTTACCCTGCACTTATACATTATGCTGCATGCTATGGACAGGTAAGCCAAAACCTGTAGAGGAAATAATATGCCATCATTCACATTTATGATTTAATACCAATCTTACTATCCTATCTGGATCCTATAAATTTAACATGAATGTATAGTTATCTCAACTGTTATGTTCATGCTCCTTGTTTAACCTGCAGTGTCAAAAGTTGTTTATGTGCTTATGCCATAAGGATGTGTGCAGTTCTGGTCGCCCTGTTATAGGAAGATATTATTAAACTGGAGAGGGTTTGAAAAGATTTACCAGGATGTTGCCAGGAATGGAGGGTTTGAGATAAAAAATAAATTGGAAAGGCTGGGACTTTTTTCACTGGAATGTACAAGCTTGAGGGGTGACCTTAATGAGCTTTACAAAATCATTCAGGTCATAGTTAAAGTCTTTTCCCTATGGTGCGGGAGTTCAAACTAGAAGGCATATTTTTAAAGTGGGAAGAGGAAAATTTAAAAAATACATGAGGGACAGTATTTTTATACAGAGAGTGGTTTGTGTGTGAAATGAACTGCCAGAGAAAGTGATGGATGTTGGTTAATTACAATGTTTAAAAGATATTTGGATGGGTTTATGAAAAGGGCTAAGTACAGGCAGTTGGGACTAATTTAGTTTGGAAACATGGTTGGCATGGACTGGTGGACCGAAGGATCTGTTTCCAAGCTGTATGACTCAATAGGTAAAATAGAGTTTTTGGTAAAGCTTGCAATGTCAAACAGTTGTGAAATTGAAGGCAATTTGACCTTTTGAGCATGATCCTTTGCATAAATCATAGAAATTACTAGAGTGACTCTTCAGTGTTTAAACTCCCCAGAGAGGTGAACAGCATCAAATAAATCTTCAAAGCTAAAGTTGAAACCTGGTTTGTCAACATGTCCTGCAGAAATATAAGAAAATTTGAGGCCTTGTTCTTTACTGTTGGAAAATTCATCTCCAATTTAACTATGTTACATGTACCTGCACTAATGAAATTGTTTGCTGGGGTCAATAGGATCAGCTCATGCTTACTGTACATGCAAATGCATCCTGCAGCGAGCCCAACCAAGTCTTCAGTTGATTAACAGCATAATTCTTCATGCATCCAGGATTGTTTTCTTTCCAGCAATACTCATGTTCCATGCAATTGAATGACTATATATATTTTAACATGCAATTAATATTTTAACCATGAATCCTTTTCAGAATTAATCAGCATGGTGGTTGCTGTATTTTGGTGAGAATTATATTTTGGTTTCTCATGCGTAACAAAACTGAATATATTATGTAAGTACAATGCAGTTTGAATGGAGTAATCTGCATAAGTCCTCATTAGCCAAAGATTTACATCATGTCTCTTTTATCTTTACTCCAAAGCAAGCACTTTAAATTCTATTAAAACAGTTCATGCTTTAGTTTGAAGATGAAAAAGCATTCTTTCTGAACCCTTTGCAATAGTCTTTCATGGCTATTCTTCAATTTTCAAATTAAAGAAACTTTAAAGCATTAAAATAAATCATTAGAATTTACAATCAAGTTTTCATACAATTCACTTGAGTTATTGATTACTTTTGTTGCTAATAGTTTTGCATCACAAGAATGTTGGCAGCGAATTGTGAGCCAAAATCTTCTGTTTAGTAATAAAATATCTGGTTCATGTTTACTATTCAAACTTGCATTGTTTTATAATAAGGCGTGATTCCATTAGGTTTTTCAGATGAGTTATAATGCTCTTCTTCATCCCTACAAAACTCCAATGTTTTGGATTCCTGAGAAAATTCAATAGTATTTCTAGTGATGGTAGCTCAGAATTGTTCAAAAATATTACAAATAATCAGGGATGCAGGATAGATCACAATGGAAGCTCACAAGCAACTGCTTTTCAAACAAGGCTTTGTCCATATCATGATTTTCTTGGCTATGAGATCCTATGCTATCACATCAGGTTTCACAGCCCTTTTGAGGGCTGTTTTACTTCTGTGGCATTCAGTTCACTTTCGGTGATGGCTGACCAGACTCCATTTTGGTCAAAGCCTTGGTGCATGTCATAGAGTCATAGAGATGTACAGCACGAAACAGACCTTTCAGTCCAACTTGACCATGCCGATCAGATATCCCAATCCAATCTAGTTCCACCTGCCAGCACCCAGCCCATATCCCTCCAAACCCTTCTTATTCATATACACACCCAGATGCCTTTTAAACGTTGCAATTGTACTAGCCTCCACCATGCACCACCCTCTGTGTGAAAAAGTTGCCCCTTAGGTCTCTTTTATATCTTTCCCCTCTCACCTTAAACCTATGCCCTCTAGACCTTATCTATTTACCCTGTACATGCCCCTCATGATTTTATAAACCTCAATAAGGTCACCCCTCAGTCTCTGATGCTCCAGGGAAAACAGCCCCAACCTATTCAACCTCTCCCTATATCTCAAATCCTTCAACCCTGGCATCATCCTTGTGAATCCTTTCTCAAACCCTTTCAAGTTTCACAACATCCTTCTGACAGGAAGGAGATAGAATTGCATGCAATATTCCAACAGTGGCCTAACCAATATCCTGTACAGCTGCAACATGACCTTCCAACTCCTGTACTCAATACTCTGACCAATAAAGGAAAGCAGATTATTGACCAGAAGTATGCAGAATTAGCAGATCATGATCTTAATCAGTATGTAATATTAATTTGACTCCACTGATGGCACTTTTGAGGTTAAAACATTTTTTAAAATCAACTTACTTTTCTCATTAACCAGTTCAGAAATGTTATTACAAATCTCTGGAGCAGGTGGGCCTTACTGGTCCAGGGCAGGGGCACTACCATGCGATATATGCCTTTACTCAGCCATGCAGAGCTGAATACACATTCTACAGTAGGAATAGTTTCCACCAGTAGCAATACTATCCAAAGGGATCATCAACTACTTTATTTTTTTCATCATCAACTATATTCCGATTAGTTGCTGATTAATTTCTGCTGTCTCTAATTGGGATTGCAAAAATGTTTGGTGACTTCCAGAATTACTAACATTTTGGTGTGACACATTTTAAAGGTTGTTTTATAAGTCATTTATTGTCAGACATTTATTGTCAGACATGGATGCATTAGTTTTAATCCCCCTTAGACGACACCATGACAATGAAAATGAGCAGTGGCTACACAGAAAATAAGCAACTGGAATGGAGGGGATGCTAAAGGTTACAGAGAAGATTTCTTTTTCAGTAATATCCAACACCTGTTCCAGTCAAAATTCATCTCTTCCTTTAAGTGATACAGACAAGCTTTAGGTCTTGTAGCATCATACAACCTTTGCTCCCTGCTGGCATATGGTAATTCAGCATTTTGCTTTGCACTGTTTGCATGCTACAATCACTTTAAGTGAACAGGCAGCACAACAATGCATGCTTATCAAATGTAATTCATCACCCATCAGTAATGATGCTTGCACCTTTTCTTTCTGGTTTTTACAATCCCTTCAGTGTGTGAACAGGCCCTTAGGCCCAATACATCCACACTGACCCTCCAAAGTGTATCCCACCAGACCCATTCCCCTGCCCTATCACTTTATATTTCCCCTGACTAATGTTCCTAACCTGCATATCCCTGGACACTTAGGGCGATTGAGCATGACCAATCCACCTAACCTGCACATCTTTGGACTGTGGAAGGAAACCGGAGCACCCGGAGGAAACCCACACAGACAAGGGGAGAATGTGCAAATTCCACACAGACAGTTGCCTGAAGCTGGAATCAAACCCAGGTCCCTGGCACTGTAAGGCACCAGTGCTAACCTCTGAAACACCATGCTACTGTGAAGTTTTGCAGCTTATCTTTGAGCAGGTCAAAACTATCACTCAAATATATGAATATTGTCAATTTCCATCCTCCTATTGTTTTGTTATTATCTCAGTCCCAATGCTGTTATAGTTCTTATTTGGAATTTTTGAGAACCTCCTTATTTAACTTCAAAGCTCTACTGGTTAGCCTTTTGACCTACATTCTATGATAACCTCAACTTGCTCAAAGCAGCGTCTTATTTTACACTGAACTGTAATGTTAATGAACTATTAACCTATCCCTCTCCAAACTTCAGTTGACTCTCCATTCCCTCATTACCTTCCTTTTTCACTATTTATGAAAATTAACTTTGTTACTTCAGGTTATTGGTTCTGTTTTAGTTTGCAGCAAACTGGAATTACATGCACACTTCATGAACCAAAATGCGACCTATTTGCAATGAAGCAACTTGTTAATGTCTTCCTTATGTTAGAGATGAATAGTTTTTTTTCTAAAAAAGATCATATAACACAAACATTTCAAGTATGATTAATGAAATCCTCAATTATTAACAGACAAAGCTGCCCAATACTTGGTTTTTATGCTCTTGTGGTGGCTTTGCAATGCAATTTAACTTGCATTTTATACCAGCTTAATGTATTAATGCTTTTTTTATTTTGAAAATTAAGCCATTCGATATGCGTTGATTCACATTTGCCTGTGTGGAAGTGTGCCATTTTAAATATTGAAATATTTGGCATTCTTCAGAAGAGATTGTGGTGTTGTGGTTATTGGCACTTGTACATTGTATTCCAAAATTGCTAAAATGGACATATTTTCCTAGGAAAAAGTTCTCCTGTGGCTTCTACAATATATGCAGGAACAAGGAATATCTTTGGATGAAGTTGATCAGTATGGAAACACTGCAGCTCATGTTGCTACCCAACATGGTCACCTGAGTTGCCTTCAGGTATGGATCACTGATCTATAATAAAAATAGCTTTCAAAGACTTTGAGTAAGATGCACACATTTTCCATCTGTTATTTTGTTTACATGTAGCTTCCAATTAGAATGTAAATAGCTGTTGCAGTAAATTTGAATGCAGTCATTCCACCTTCAGATCTTGGATTTCAATCACCCAGATTAATGACATAAAAGTTTACTCTTTCGGCCAGTTGTAAATGCCCTGCATGAAATGTTTTGTTTTTGTGTAATCAGGAGGAATGCTCACCCTCGGTTCTCACTCTGCATGGGAGCTGTATGTTTTCCTGCCTTCCCACAATTGATTAACTGCAGCAAACTGTCTGAATTCACCAGTGGCATGTAAATGAGACCTGTGCTTCCAAATGGCTCGGGCCTCATGACAGCAATGACAGATGGACCAATAGATGTACTCAGCACAGAGAACACCTATTATCCACCTAGATTTAAAACTTACACTCCAGTGCTCAAATTGAACAAACTGACAGAGAGATCTAATTAACACAGTATGTGAGAGTTCAATGCACTATCAAAAGACATGATCTCCAGGTATACCACTAGTTTTATAATTAGTATTTTTGTGGTTATGTAATTAGTATCAAAATTATAAAGGACAAGAAATGAACAGAGTCCGAAATTTGAAAATCACATTTAGTCTGTTTATCTACATTTTTAACTGTGATTTCTCAAATATATTTGATGTGTTAAAATGAATAAATTTAATAATTTAAAATAATTTTTAAATATATCTTTCTCATTTTTTTCTGTCATACTTCAGAATGTTTATTCCTGATAGTGCTTAAATGACTGTTAGTATTCTAAGTAGGATTGTTTATTCTACTTTTCATTTATGCTTAAGTATGTTTCCTTAGACTTTAGTCGAATATGGAGCAAATGTGACAATACAGAATCAAGACGGAGAGAAACCTTCCCAGAGTGCAGAACGACATGGACATACCACTTGTTCACGCTACCTAGTAGTTGTGGAAACCTGTATGTCTCTAGCATCACAAGTGGTGAAGTTAACAAAACAACTAAAAGAGTAAGTGACAGTGCTGTAAAAATGATAAAAGAAGAAAACTAAAAGTTGCTGAAATATTGAGGAGCATAGTAAATGACATAACAGGCTTTGAAATAATTCTTATTAATTGCTTTGCATTTGTAAATATAGAAACTGTTTCATTTAGATAGACAAATAAAAGTGTGGCACATCAAATTGATCAATGTTATGGCAGGATATACGTTCAACATTAGAAAATGGCATCTTCAATTTAGAATAGAAACAAAAAAAACCTCAAAGCCAACTGATCTGGATTTTCCTTATGTTTTCTATTTTTATTTCAGCTTTCCTGCTTCTGCAGTACTTCTGCTTACTCTGAATTTACAGCTGTTTTGATACCATACCTAAGATTTTGGGTAGCCTTAGAACTATATAGTCATCTTAGTTTCTTTTAATTCAATATATTATAGTTTTAAATGTATATATTAGTTGTTTCTATTTCACAGCAACAAATTAATTGGTAGAAAATATCAGTAAAATCAACTGTCCAAGACATAAGTAAAACATTGTCTATAGTATATGTTTTGATCAGCATCTCTGTTGTTCCATGCTAACTGGTGGGTGGATAACATTAAGTTTGTATCTATCATTGTAAATGTAGCGTCCCTTTGTTCATGAGTTACATGGTAAAATTTGTCATTCGAACAGCAGCCCTCGATGTTTAGTTTTATATTTTAATTTAGCTTCCATATACAACTTGCTCTGAAATAAAAACAAGGTACTACAAATACTGGAGATCTGAAATAAAACCAAAGTCCTGAGGAAACTCAGCAGGTGTCTTCCCCTCCCCTCCCCTCCCTTTCTTGATTTCATGCTTCCTTTTCTGGAGATATGCTGTGACCTAATATCCATTGCAAACCTACTGATACCTTCAGTTCCCTTGACTACACTTCCTGAAACAATGCTCCTTGTAAGGACTCCAATGCATTATCCCAGTTTCTCCATCTCTGTTGCATTTTCTGTAGGCTGCCTCCAACATGTCCTCCTATTTCCTCAACTAAAGTTCATCCAACCCCTCCACCTGTGACAATAGGGCCCTCAGTTATGTTCAATCTATTTCATGCGTGTCTGCTCTCACCCTTACTTTTCCTTCAGAACAATGGCAGGGTTTTCCCTGTTTTCACATTCTATCCTACTAGCCTCTGCATTCAAAGGATTATCCTCCCTCATTACTGTCACCTCTAGCAGAATGCAACCACCAAACACATCTTCCTCTCTCTTCCTTTATTGGCATTTCACAGAGACCGTTTCCTCTGTGACACTCTGGTCTACTACACCACCATTCCTAACACTTTCTTACACAACTTCCATAGTACCTTCCCATGCAATAACTTGCAGTGTATGTGACCCTTGCCTTTTTAATGACCCCATCCTTACTGTTCAATGTTCCAGACATACCTTCTAGTGAAGCAGTGATTTACTTGTATTTTCTTTGATCTAGTTTGCAGCTCACCATGCAGATTCCTCCACTTCAATGAAGTAAACACAGACTGGGTGATGATATTGTGGGATGCCTCTGTTGTGTCCATAAGAATGGAACCAATCTTCTAGTCACTTGACATTTGGATAAAATATCTTGCTCTCATGCTAACATTTATGTCCTAGGCCTGCTGCAGTGTTCCAGTGAATGCAAGCTGGACCAACAGTGGTTCATTTTCCATGGAGGCACTTTGTAGCCTTTGGGACTCAGCATTAAGTTCAACTACTTTATATCATGAACACTGTCTTCTATTTGATTACAATCTTGCTCCATCAAAAAAAAGTTTAGCATGGGGTTGCTCTTAGCAAAGCCAACCTAATTTTGACTATTCGCACTCAACATTAGCACTTATTTTGCATCTATTTCATTCCTTCACCTCAGTTAACATCCCCTTTGTCTCTTGCTTTAGGCTCCTTCATCATTTGTCACATATACACCTCCTCCCCCTTTTCAACAGCATAAAAATGATCATTTTCTACTCCTTTCAGTTCTGAAAAATAATCGTATCATACTTGAAATGTTAACTTTATTTGTTTCTCAACAGATGTTGGAAGACCTACTGAGTTTCTCCAGCACTTAGTTTTTTTTTAAATTATGCAGTATCTTAACATTGCATTGTAGGTTAGTTAACACATTTTCAGGTGTCAATATTTTAATGGGAATATTGCTTGACTTGAATATTACCAATGTTGGCAGCATGATGGCTCAGTGGTTAGCACTACTGCCTCACAGCACTAGGGACCTGGGTTCGATTCCAGCCTCAGGCAACTGTATGTGTGGAGTTTGCACATTCTCCCTGTGTCTGTATGGGTTTCCTCCCTTAATTACAAAGATGTGCAGGTTAGGTGAATTGGCCATGCTCAATCGCCATAGTGGTCAGGGATGTGCAGGAGTAAATATAGGGTAGGGGAATGGATCTGGGTGGGTTACTCTGTGGAGGGTTGATGTAGAGGATTCCTGAAGAAGGGCTTATGCCCGAAACATCGATTCTTCTCCTTTGATGCTGCCTGACCTGCTGCGCTTTTCCAGCAACACATTTTTAAGCTCTGATCTCCAGCATCTGCTGTCCTCACTTTCTCCTAGGAGGGTTGATGTGGACTTGTTGGGCCAAAGGGCCTGTTTCCACACTGTAGGAATTCTAATATTGTCAAGTGATTTTGAAAGCAGAGATGTCCTCCAGAGGTTTTCACTCAGCTTCATCACTTTAGTTCCTGTAGGAAGCAGTCATTTCATTATATTTCACTTTTGAGTGTATTCCTCTTCATTGCCGGCCCTACTTATATGATTGCCAACATACATACATTTGTATGTGGTAGACCATATATCGAAAATGCTGAGCATTACAGTGCTTGATGTGAGCATGTTTGCCGCTTTTACTGAACTTCCAGATACTTGTTTAACAACTCAGCAGAGTGGGCCAGAAATGCATCTGGGAATATAAACTTTTAAAATGCAGTTCAGTGTTGATTGTAATGCAAAGATCTTGCATTACTTGTACATTGTTCACTATAAACATAATTCTTTATTCAAATAATTAAGTGTAATTAAATAGCAAAGACACAATCCTATGTGTTTATATGTCTGTCTGACTTCATAGACAAACAGCAAAGCAGATCAGCTTGCAAACCCAACTTCAGCATTTCCGACAAGACCAGATGACAGAAGGAGATGAATCCCAATCTGCTAGGTACCAAATATATGTTCATGCAAAAGATTGCTATTTCACTTTTTTTTTCATCAAAGGTTTGTGTTTTTCAAAAGGTCCTGAATATTTAAATACTGCAACATAAGCAAATTTAACAACAGATTTACTAATTCAAATTCAACTGAATCTCGCACGGTACTTAAAGTCAAATATCTTGATACCTATGAATTTATAGATAGTGAACAACATCACACCAACCTGCTCATCCAAATTGGTTGATGTTAAATCTTAGGTTCTGCAGTAGGTGTAAATTTGGATTTGTCCCTTCAGGTACAAAAGGATAAATTCCTGGTTCCATTGTAATTTTTCCAAACTTATTAAAGTCAACCCAGGAGCAAGGTTATTCATTTCATCTAATCATTTTCAAATGGCAGAAGCTTGACTTTATGATCAGACTGTCACCCTGTAGTTGTTATCCTGTAAAATTTCACACATCACTCGGCTTAGAAGAACTAAAGGAAGTACAGGTTATAGTTCTGTAATAAAGTATCTGTAATCTGTTAATTGTAGATTATTTGTCATATTTAGTGGAGTAGGAGGGGAAGATCTATTTGGGTTGCTCACTCATGTTTGCAGATGCTGCCTGACCTGTTGAATGTTTATTGTGTGTTTTGTTTTATTCCTTTAATTTTTCATGTGGTTTTACTAACCAAAGCCAAAACTTTATTCTGTTGATACATCAAAGACATTACAGATCTTAAATAAATTCAAAGGAAGTATGCTTTTTGTTCCCAGTCTTCCATAATCTCACCGTAATTTCAAGTGTAGATTTAAAATGATATTGGGAACACAGACTTTGTCAAAATTGTGTACAAGTGAAATTTATTACTTTGGCTGTTTTTTAAAAGGAATTCACAATAAAATTACAAACATTTTATAAGTTTTTGAAGAGCTGTAAGAGATTTTTCAACTCAACTTGAGTTTTCTGAAGGAGCATTTGCAATGCCTGAAAGGAAATGTTAAGAGATAGCTGAACATGAAAGGAGAGGCAATTACCTGAAAATTCACACTGCTAATAAGTAAGGAAGGAGCCCTGAATCCAAAGGGGTAGACAAGGGATTTGAAAAATACATATTTTGGTGACCCTTTTCACTTCTCAAACACTCTCACATTTCTAACCCACCCAGCCAAACTCCCCTCACCATATAATGTAATATTTTTTTCCAAGTCCTTCATGGCCTCTCTGTTCACAGGCATTTAAGGAGTGTTTACCAGCAATAATAAGAGATATTGCAGGCTTTGTATGTGCAAATTTAATGGTGTTTCAGTTGGTGCCTGCCACTCCAGCATTTATCCTGTCACTGCATTATCAACCCATCAATATTGATAGACTATTTATCGATGAATGGTGTGATGTGGTGGATGAAGGGTGGAAAGAAATCAAAATTAAGCCGAAACATCTTCTTGCCTGATATCCGTATTCAGCCATTTTCCAGAAGGTGTAATTTGATATCAATAATAGTAGATAACACTGGCTTAATATCCTTCTGTTTGTCCAGTATTGAAGCCCTTTACTCATCTTTGCAAATTAAATGATTCAGATAGTTTTCTTTCCTATTTTCATTCCCTGTCTTGTTTCTCCTGATTTTACTCTTTGTTCAATACTGCTCCACATTTTTCTCTCTCTTTAACAATTTTAATTTGACCCAGCATTTATAGATAGAATCAGGGCATTTATCCTTGCAATTATAGAGTTCAAGTGTTGGGGGTAATATATTAGCATGGATAAAGGATCAGCTAACTGATAAAAGACAGAGAGTTGGTTAAGGGAAGCATATACGATGGCACCCCATGATTAGTGGTGTGCCATAGGGATCAGTGCTGGGATCACAATATTTATTAATTATTTGATTGAGTAAAGTAAATGTACTGTAGCCAAATTTGCAGATAACATAAAAATAGGTGGAAAGGCAGGTGCTAAAGATGACATAGAGTCTGCTGAGGGATATAGACAGATTAAGCAAAAATTTGGTAGATGGACTGTAATGTGGAAAGATTTGAGGTTATCCATTTGGCAGGAAGAATAGAGGAGCTGAATATAATTTAAATGCAAATAGACTGCAGTAAGCAGAGAGAATAGGGAGACATCATGCATGAATCACAAAAAGCTGGTATCCAAGTGCAGTGATGTGATAGGGAAGGCAAATGGGGTGTTTGCCTTTATTTCAAAAGGAATGAGGTATATATGTAAGTAGGTTTTGCTAAAACTTTACAAGGCACTAGTCAGACTACAGATGGAATTCTGCAAACAGTTTTTAAGCCTGTTGACTAAGGAAAGATATACAGTACTGGCTGATACCGGACAGGGAAGAATTGTCTTTTAAGGAGAGATCCAGAAGATTGGGCTTCTACGCATTGGAATTTAGAAGAATCAGAGGTGATTTTATTGAAGCGTACAAAATTCTTAAGTAGCTTGACAGCTAGATGTCAATATGTTAATTCCTGTTGTGGGAAAGTCTAGGACCAGAGGGCATAATCTCAGAGTAAGGGGTCATCTATTTAAGAAAATCCAAAAGAACTTCAGATGCTGTAAATCAGAGGCAAAAATAGAAATTGCTGGAAAAGCACAGCAGGTCTGGCAGCATCTGTCAAGAGAAATAAATAGTTATTGTTTTGAATCGAGTGACCCTTCCTCAGAGCTGTTCGGAGGAAGGGGCACTCGACCTGAAACGTTAGTTCAGATTTCTCTCCACAAATGCTGCCAGACGTGTAGGGCTTTCCAGCAGTTTCTATTTTGGTCACCTATTTACAAGAGACGAAGAGGTGTTTCTTCTCTTATACGGTAGTGAATCTGAGAAGTTCTTAACTACAGATAGTTATTGAGGGTGGGTCATTACGTATACTTGAGGCCAGCTTCGACAGATTTTTAATCAGAAAGGGATTCAAAGCTTATAATATCTGCATAAAGGTCGGTATCCCATCACAAAGTCACCCTTTATCTACATGTGCACTGTACACTGGCTCTGGCCAGCCAGCTCGGAGTCAGTCCTGCAACAGAGGACTGAATCCCCTGTTTGTTTTTTTTTATTATTTTATATTATTTTTTTTTTTTTCATTTTAACCCCCACACTACCACCTAAGTGCGGTAGTGCTTATTTTATCCCCAGAACCCATGGTACACTCCTTTTTTTTTTCTATTTTTTTTGCTTTTTTTAAAAAAAAAAGGGCAGTGGTGTGTGATCAAAACAGTAAGGGGAACCATCATTTATATTTAATCCCCTGTTTGTATTGGTCAGCCAGGGGTTCCTGATTGGCTGAAGTTGACAACTCCAATCCATGATTTCAAAGTCAACAAGATAAACCTGGTTCCAATCACCACATAAGGAAAAGGTAGAAAAGTGGTGTTGAGAATTTTCAGATTCCATAATTCCATGATTCCATAATTTTTCATAATCTCAGTATCTCCCAAAGCAGTTTGCAAATAGTTAAGTACTTTTAAAGCATAGCAAAATGTCATAGCCAATTTGTACATAAACTTGCTATTCTATGTTAGCCTTGTTGGGTGGCTGAGATACCAAGAGAATTCCACTCATGCCATAGAATATTTCATGATCACTTAACAGATACCATGATTAAATGCCTCATCTTGAGAACTGTAGCTGGGCAGCATTCCCTCACTATTGCTGTGAACTGTCAATGATAAATGACATACTCAACTCTCAATTGATGCTTGAATACACAACCTTTGCACCTTGCTGCTCAGTCACTATTGACATCTAAATGCAGAAAAAAAATAACAAAATTGATTTTAAGGTGTAAGTTCCCAATTTTTGCGTAAGTGAGATTTTCATATCATGTATGTACTAATTAATTTTAGAATTGCAAATGGTATGTATGGGCTCTTTTCCGTAAGTGATTACTGCAGCATATAGCTTTGCCACATGAATTGGGAAAATCGTAAGTTTGATTGCCTGTTTATGTTGGACTTACTGATCTCCTTGAGGCAGCGGTGGCGAAAAAAATCAACGTGTCCTATTTGGATGAATCTGATGCCTGCAATGCAGTGCTGTAGACTCTATGCGAGCTCAGGTTTCAGTGAAAATGATGGCTGCCATTAAAAGGCTGTGGTACCGTGGAATTAATTTTAATATGCAAAATAAACTTTTCCTATTTCCAAAGAGGACCACTGGTGAAAATATTTCTGAGGCAAAACTCCTTTGAATGCTCCAGGATAAATATCCAATCAGTCAAAACCCAGCTGAAGTTTTTCAAAAGGCACTTTTTATAAACCTCCAGTTTGCCTATTTGGACCATTGACTCTTTTATCAATAAGAGTTGTACAATGACACATTCATTTTCAGTAGAACAAATTAATGATGTGGTGTACCCCAGCTGTAATGCATTGACATTACATCCAAGCAAAAAACTTAATAAACCAATTTCCATGTAAATGGAGAGCTACCTTTGGACTCAGCCACATTAATATCTAACTGTAAGGCATGCTTCATCAGCAATCAACTTTCTTTCATTAGCTTCACATTTCTTTTTATAATCCTGCATCTTCTAACCATATAGAAATTGTTATTCTCAGTTGTATATCGGTCTCTTAGACCATATCTACTTTTTTAAAATGGTTACATTTTCAGAAGCCCTTTCAGTTTGAACTGTTCCTTGCCATGTAAGGAACTAATACTATTAGGAAACATAAATCCAAGGATAGCTTAAAGAAATTGACCTGTACTTGAAGAGACAAAGTGCTGTGTTTTAAATGAAATTGCTTAGCCAGATTAATGAGACTGGGACTTTTATGCAACTTTCCAACTATTGTGCTTTTTTTGCTACATCTGTACAAATAACGTTATGCAGTTTTGAATGGTGAAACAATTATACTCTATAACCAAGGGAGTTGGGGGACATGAATAAAGTGAAAAAGTAAACCATTTGTTATTGTTTGGATGGGAGACTGGGACTATATAGAGCAATGGATTCTCCGTAATAAACACTGTTGCTGTTCTAATATTACCTCACCAAGACTAATCCTGATATCCACTTCATTTTGTAGGTTGCCCAGGAATTGTCCTAAAAATCACCAACTAAGCAGGTGGAAAATAGCATTAAAACTGTTTCAACTTGTGAATATCTGTGAGAAATAGGTTGTGGCAGGTGTTTCTAATTGTGCTGACATTTTTTAAAAAGTCTTTAGCATTTTAAAAATGAAATTACGTTAATCTTGGTTCAACATAGCAGTTTAAAACATTTTTGGACATTATAGTACAAATAACTCATCATTAATTCATGCTTATATATATTGTGTTATGTTTTTGTTTATTTTCTACATCAACCAGTTCCTCTGTACCATCCGAAAACATTAAGAAAACTCATTCATCCTGTGATCAAAGGATGCCAGGCTTAACTACAAACGGGAGTTTAACTACTCACAACGATGAAACAAAACCAAAGGTTACCAAAAAAACAGTACTGAAACAGAAAGGTGAAGAATCCGACAAAATTCTACGTCAGCTCTTGGGGGAAGAGATTTCTGGAAATGTGTGCACACAGGAAAAACTTTCTTTGGAATTTCAAGATCAGCAGGAGGCAAGTGTTGTGACAGGATCTGCAAGGAAAGTCCTGAGAAACAAAAGGGAACTGAAATTGACCAGACTGAGATATTCTCAGAGATCCTCTAGTGAGTCAGACACTGACTCCTATATCAGTGAAGATCAGAAGAACTCTCCCATTAAAAGAGCTGAAAAACCACGACCAGAGCCCATTGTTGAAAAAGAGGAATGCACTGCAAAAGTCCACTTCATGATTAAAAAGCATGCCTCAGCAGTAGGGAGAATGTTTCCTTTTTCCCTTAAAGCCTCTGGTTCATCAGAGGAACATAGTAATTCTTGTATTGCTGAAAGCAATGATAAAGTACCTGACTCTCAGCATCAAATAAGAAGTCCAGTCAGGACCCAGTCTGTTGAGGAATCAGTTCTGCCTTGTGCTGACAACACTACCACACAAAAAACTACAAACAGTCCTAAAAGTGCTCTTAAGTCACCATCTTCAAAGAGTAGAACTTCTCAGAATTTAAAGCTTAGAGTGACTTTTGAGGAGCCTGTTGTGGAAATTGAACAGACAGTTTCTGAATTAGATAACAGGAAGGGCACAGAAAGTGAAGGAACATTACCAAGGTCGCCACCTAGTCTAGAAATGGGTGAACCATTGAACAAATATGTTGGACAGTTTTGCTCACCAGTGGAATCTATAAACAGTAACCAGAACAACAATAACTCACAAGCTACCCATTTAGACATGACACCCACACCTAATTTACCACTGAATTCCACAGGAAGGAGATCTGGAGGCTCAAAAGCAAGTTGTGTAACTTCCTCAAAAGTTAATGCCAAGATAGTGAGTGTGTTAAAATCTGCCAAATAATCAACTGTTTTAGTCTTTTTGGAACTTATTAACAATCTAAACTAACATTTCAAAAATTCAAAATAGTACCAAATTTTATTATATGTACATTTGTATAGAAGAAACCTACCTGAATAAATTCTAAAATATTTTGACCATTCTTTCTTCATGTTTTTTAAAAGATCCTAATGTAAACTAAGATGATATAGATAACAGTTTTTAAAGCACTTGCAAACATGCTGTGATTGTTTCTGCATTATAAATATTCAGGTATTTTATATAAATGATGTAGAGGAGTGGAAGATGAATTATTATACGATTGATGGTCCATTTTAAATCAATTGCCACATTTAAAATTAGATGCATTAGAAAATCTATAGTGCTTTTCTTACTCCTTTGTGCCCATTTTCTTTATTACTTTCAAGTCATTAGTACCTTGGCCAAGTCAGCATTCTTTACATATAAGGGTAAAGATTGCATGCCTTCAAGTTAAAATGGGACATTAAAGCTAACTGTCATCCTGTCCTTACTCACATCTAGCTACTGAATAGCAATTGTGATGAGAAACTGAATTTTTGTCCTTCATCTGCCTGCCATGGTGATTCTGATAAACATTATTGAGTCCAATTGCACCCTGGATCAACAAGTCAATGCCTCAATCTTTGAGGAATTCAGAAAATATAGCTTTTGAGGAAGAACTAGAGAAGTAGTTTAGGAAATAGTTTGTTTGTATTTCTAGATCTATATTTGAATATCCCTGACATTCTGCTGCCCCTACGCCAATACTTTGATTATGAACAGACTTATTTTCTAAAGATATAGGTACCTTCAGTAAAGTCAAATTCCTTTGACATAGGTCAGTAGAGCAGAATTGCTTATTTTTGAAACTAATTTGTACTGAAAAAGAACAGTTCCACCTCAGTAGGGTTTAAGATGTTTTCGTGTAAAATTAATCTTGAACTTCAAGCAAGAATAAATGATGATGTCGATAAATGGATAAAGTGGAAGTGTTTGCCATTTCCCCGACAGCAACATCCTCAAATTAAAGAGCACAAATTTATTCCTATTTTTAAAATATGTTCCAATCATTAATTGGGCTTAGTTGTCTTGCAACACAACCCAGTTTCCGCAAGCTTCTTCTGATCCCCTTCTCATGTGAATTTACCACCCTCCCCAACTTTCAATTTAAATCTTCAGTTAAACTCTTCTCGACCCATATCTTTGGTATGCCCCATTGACCTTGCCATATATTGTAGCCTCACTTAACCAATGGTTTCAGTCTATGACAATTCTATAGATGCCTACTTCATCATTCCCCTTACTAGCCACCTACATTCCTTCACTATCCGACAACAAAAAGAAAACTCACAGAACGCTTACAACTTGGTGTAGAAATTTAACCTGTCATTTGCAACAATCTTCTGCCACTATTGGATTCCTCAACAATGCTCTTATTTCTATCTTTGCTCTAACCAACAGCAAAACTATCCCAGTCTGTATATTATGGCATTTCACTTGAAACAGCATCGAATCATCTAACCCACAAGATAGTGAGGGTCGGGTGGAAGGAAGCTGTTGTTTGGAAAATGTTAGATTCCATTATTAAGGAAGAAATAGTAGGGCATTGAGAACAGCTTAATGTATTCAAGCAGAGTCAACATTGTTTTGTGAAAGGGAAATCACTTTTGACAATTTTTAAGAGCTCTTTGAGGATATAATAAGCAGAGTAAATACAGGAAAACCAGTAGATGTTGTGCATTTGGATTTTCAGAAGGCGCTATATAAGGTGCTATATAAAAGGCTATTGGGCATGATGTATTCAAATGGATTGAGGATTGGTAACATGCAGAAGACAGAGTCTGGATCAATGGGTCATCTTCAGGTTGGAAAGACCTAACTCGTGGAGTGCCACAAGAATCACTAAGTCCCCAATTATTTACTATCTATATTAATGACTTGAAGGAGGGGACAGAATGGAATGATCCAAATTTGGCAATGATACATAAGTAAGTAGGGGGACAAAAGGAATTTGGTATTTATTGCTAGGGACTTGGAGTTAACAGGGAAATCTTGTTATAACTGCACAGGGTATTGGTGAGACCACATCTGGTACTGTGTACATCTTTGGTCCCTATGTTTAAAAAATATATATTGGTATTGAACACTGTTCAAAATAGATTTGGCAGGCTGATTTCTGGGATGAAAGGGTTGTCTTAGGGGATTACAAATGACCAGAAACTGAACTGGACGAGCCATATAAATGCAGTGGCTTCAACAACAGGTCTGAAGCTAGAAATACTGCAGTGAGAAACTTACTTCTTGACTTCCTACTTACCTAGATAGTGTGGCTCCAACAACACTCAAGAAGCTTGACACCATCTAGGACAAAACAGCCTGCTTGATTTGCACCACATCCACTCCCTCCTCCACTGATGCTTAATAGCAGCAATATGTACCACCTACAAGATGCACTGCAGAAATTCACCAAAGATCCTTAGACATTACCTTCCAAGCCTACAGCTATTTGCACCTAAAAGAACAGGGCAACAGATACCTGGGAACACCACCACCTGCAAGTTCCCGTTGGGCCACTCACAATCCTGACTTGGAAATACATCATTGTTCCTTTGGTGGCATTGGCAGGCCCTTGCTATCAGCATTGTAGGTGTATCCAAACTATGTGGACTGTAGCAGTTCAAGAAGGGAGCTTCCTTCCACTTTCTCCAGTACAACTAGTGATGGACAAATGCTAGCCCAGCGAGTGATGCAAATGGATTATTAGAAAGGCTAAACAGGATATCCCTGCAATCTCTTCTGCACCACAATCTCTTCCACTCTCTGCGCATTCTTTCCTCCACGTTCCCTTTTTCACTCTTCTTCCTCTTTTCTTGCACTCTTTTCTCTTCCCACCACTCTTTTACCTCTACAATGTGTTTTGTTCCTCTGCGTCTTCAAACGGTAGCACCTTCCTCCAATCCACTACTTTATCCTGATGTTGTCCCCTCAACAGCAAGTATGAGGACCTTTTCATTATACTTGTTACCATGATCAGCTTATCCTCAAATTCCCACTCTGTATCCTTCTATCCTCTCCAATTACCATGCATTTACAACTTGCTTTTCCTCAATGCCTTTTGATTTATTAGCTTACACTTACCTATCTGTCTGTAGCTGTCTGTTCAAATCCCTCCAATTTGGTTTGCACGTACCTACGTCAGCTTCTTCAGAGTTTTAAATGAGACCTTCTGTGACCATGTCCCTTCATTGTCTTGGCATCTCCAAGTATTGAGCTGAAAATGTGTTGCTGGAAAAGCGCAGCAGGTCAGGCAGCATCCAAGGAACAGGAGAATCGACGTTTCGGGCATAAGACCATCTTCAGGATTCCTGAAGAAGGGCTTATGCCCGAAACGCAATTCTCCTGTTCCTTGGATGCTGCCTGACCTGCTGCGCTTTTCCAGCAACACATTTTCAGCTCTGATCTCCAGCATCTGCAGTCCTCACTTTCTCCTCCATCTCCAAGTATTGAACCATGTTTCTTTTCTACTGTCTTCTGTTATTCAGCTTTGTAGCTCGGCTTGTTTCACATCAATTCCTAGTTTATGCAAGCTTGGACACTAATTCCCTAGCAATTGATTTTCCCACCTTCCTTTTTTTGTTACATGTCATCACAGAGTACCTCAGATTAATTTAATGGACTGCACCCCACACCAATATTGTAATACATTGCCTCTTGATCTCATCCAGAAACATTGGAGCAGCTTCCAAGTGTATGCTAATGACATTCTGCTTTACTTCTCCACTATTTCCTTGGAACATTCAAAATACCTTATTGCTGTAAAACTCTGAAACAATTAAAACCTCTTCAGCATCAACATTTGGTTGATCATAGCTGTGATCCTTGGTCCCACCATAAATTCCATTGTCTTATCACGAACCCCATTCCACTCATCTTAACTTAATTGTAACTTCAGCCTGTTCAACCATGAGCACTATTTCAAACACCACATATGCTTGTTTACAGGTAAATTATGCCCACCTCTGTTATTTAATTCCTTTGATGTTAAAACCCTCATGCATACCTCTGCATTCCACATGTTTGAATACCATAACACAGTCCTTTCTTGGTCTCGTAGCTTTTCACCCTTGCCTTTCTGACTAACATCGGTTTGATATATCTAAACATTTTTAAAAACTCTGTGTGGACTGCTTCTATATTGTGACTTTATATTCTCCGCCTAATCTGTATAACCGGGGACAGTTTTTACAACTGGCATTTTGTGCATTTCCCTTCATCCATCATTGATGCTGAACCTTTGGCTGCCCAGGTCATATTCTGTAGGATTCTTTCCCTCAATCTTTCTGTATTTCACTCTCATAGTTTTCACATACTAACCTCTTCTAACCAGAATGTTTTGACAATGTTTTTGGTTAGATGTCTCTTTCCTAAGTTCAATATCAAGTTATTCCTTATGCATTAAGCAAGGACATTCCTTATACTAAAGGTTACAGAAACATTTTGTTGCA